>NW_008356845.1:2312650-2333383 GCF_000622305.1 Nannospalax galili
AAGGTTCATACTAATAAAGGAATAATTGTCCCATTATAGGTTAACCCTATTATGACTCTGTTCATGTATGTATATGTCCATATTTTAGAAATCTTCTGAAGTAGTAGGTTTCTGTATGACTTTTTCAAAAGAGCTTTATTGTTAGTGATCCCTCACCATATTCCCTCCTCTACCCTGCCCACCCATTCCCACCCCATTTAACCCTTCCTGCTCTCTTATTCCCCTTTCCCCCATATTGGTTACTTTTCTGATACTGTGATAAAACACTATGACGAAGGGATATTATAAAAGGAAAAGTATATTTGAGCTTACGGTTCCAGGAGTAAGGGTCTGTAATGGTGGGGGAGGCATGGTAGAAGGAAGTAGACAGAGCAGAAAGCAGAGTTATCACATCTTCAAGCAGGCACAGGAAGCAGAGAGAGACTGGAAATCCAATCCCGCAAAGCTTAAGAACTCTTAAAATCTGCTGCCCCCAGTGATGTGCTTCCTCCAGCATGGCCACACCTCCTAAAGGTTCCATGACCCTCCCTTAACAGTGCTACAAGCTGGGGACCAAGTGTCCAAATACTTGGAGCCTATAGGAGACATTTTCATTCAGATCATCACACCTTTAAGTGTTTTATCCATTTTGAGTTGATGTTTATATAAAGGGTCCATTTTCATGCTGTGTGGATTCATATATTTCCCAACACTGTTCATTAAAGAGACTGTCTTCCCAATTGTATATTTTGGGCACTTTTACCAAAAATCAATTTGCCCTACATATATGGGTTGATTTCTGGGCTCCCCATCTCATTCCATGGGATGTTGCACTCAGACAACTGTAGATCTGCTAATCACCTCCCCTTTCTTTGGTACCATCACCACACACAGCAGACATTTGGATTCCCATTCACCTGGCTTCTCAGCTGGCAGTGTGTCTCTGGGCTCCACTCTGTCCGTGTGGATGCACACATACAGTCTGGACCTGCCTGTCCATGCTTCAGTTCTCTGAAGTTAGGGGTCAAGCTGTAAGGGACCAGAGTTCAAGCTTCAGATGAGGTCAAATCGCAGTACATGTTCCTATGGTTGCTTCGGGCTTAGACCTCTCAGCAACATAGAAGTACTAGGCTCATTGAATTTTGACAGGATGACATGTATCCAAACAGGAAAAAAGTTCTAAACAGGGTTACACAAATACTACCAGTTTAAAAGGTCAGCAATCAAATGTATGTAATGTACAATAAAAATGTAAAATATGTAGCAGTTGAAACTACTTTAACTTGTGTGAATATCTGAGACAAAAGAAGTTGCCCTAGAACTTTAAAAGGTCAGCAATCAAATGTATGTAATGTACAATAAAATGTAAAATATGTAGCAGTTGAAACTACTTTAACTTGTGTGAATATCTGAGACAGAAGAAGTTGCCCTAGAATTTTAAATACAATATAGAATGCATATCAATTGTGAGTTCGGTGTGCCAATTGGGGAACTGTGCATGGAAGTCCTCTTACACAACAGCTTTCAGCCCTGGGAAAACGGGTGAAGGTTGTAGACAAATGGTGCTTCCAAACTAGAGGTGGGACATACATCTATATGTTTGTTGTTTATGTATTTAAATATGGCTTAAATGTTCCAGCATAGATAAAATGTTCTATCATAGATCTATCAAAGGTAAATAGTGCTAGTTGCTAAAATATAAGATTTCACAGAAATATTCATGCAGAGCACCCTGACAGACAATTGCTTTTTTAAAAACATATTTTGTGTACAGATGTATTGTCTGCATGCATGTAAGTGTACCCATGTCCTGCAATGTCTGTGGAGGACAAAAGATGGCACTGGATCTCCTAGAACCAGAGTTACAAATGGTTGTTAGCTGCCACGTGGGTGCTGGGAATTGAACTCAGGTGTTCTTCAAGAGCAGCCAGTGCTGTTAACCACTGAGCCACCTCTCAGCCCCTAGAATGGCTTTTAAGTTGGATGATTGTCATGCTTCTCTGTATGATTCATTGACTGTATATGATTTGGACACCTCATGAGCCAGTCTGAGGAGAGACAGAGAAGGAGAGAAAGAGGGAGTGAGGGAAGAAGGAAGAGAGAGAGGAACTGAGGGAAGAAGGAAGAGAGAGAGGAACTGAGGGAGAGTAAGAGATAAAGACAGCCTGTGCCAGCCATCAGTTATCCAAACGTGATAACAAGACATATAAACCAGAAATGATGTGAAGTGGCACCAAGCTGCATAGGAACAGGAGAGTGAGAAGGGTGATTATCTAAAACTGAAAAATAGACAAAAGGAAACAAACTGTGAGGAACCCGAAGAATGTGATAGGAAGACAACAGGATGCAGAGGCAGGCAGGGGCCAAGGCCAAGTTCAAGGTAAATCACAGAATGACTATTTTATTGAGGTAAGATCTTTTACTAGTCCTAGGTACAGGTGCTTAAAGTAGCACAGTGATTAAACAATGCAACTGTGAGTATGCCGTCAGTCCTAACTTATTCAGAGTACATGTAATACGTGCTTATAATAAGCTAAACTGTGAAGGTGAGAAGCATGGATCATTATTAATTAAATCTTGTTTCCTTAGTAGCAAGAAATTAGTCCATCAGTTTGATGGTGACTGTTCTATGGTGGCATGTTGGGCTTCACATGGAAATGTCGTAATTTGAGAAGAGAGCCGTAGGGGACTCCGGGTTCATACAGAGTGTTATCTTCCTGCTCCAGTCTAAAAAGTAATTCTGATTCCTGAAAACTTAAACATCATTTGAAAACCTAGAATGTTTGTTTTCCTGCATGCTTCATACACTTAAAAAATACATATCTTTCCAGGTGTGGTGGCGCACACCTGTAATCCCAGCACTTGGGAGGCAGAAGCAGGCAGATCTCTGTGAGTTCAAGGCCAGCCTGGTCTATATAGTGAGTTCCAAGACAGCTGGGGCTACAGGGTGACCCTGTCTCAAAAACACCAAAAAAAAATGTATATCTTGATTTCTACACTTAATGCATAGGCAATGATTACAGATTGGAATTAGAGCTTTTAAAAAGTATATATTTCAGTTCTGCCATGGCTTCTAAAACTATATATTCCTTAAAGATTTATTTTATTTTGCTTATGTGTCTGTGTGAATGTGCCTATACCTGCATGTGCCCATGGAAGCCAGAAAAGAACAATGGATGTCTTGGAACTGGAGTTACAGGTGCTTGTGAGCCACCCAACCTAGGCTGGGATGCAAACTCCAGTCCTCATGATTGACCAGCAAGTTCTTAAATGCTGACCCAACTCTCCAGCCCTTTTATTATATTCTAAAAAGTTAACTAACATGCATATCAGAATATATTTATTTTGCAAAACAAAGTGTTCTAGTTTCATTCTGTTGCTGTGACCAAAAACAATTTGAGAAGGAAAGGGTTTATTTGGGTTATACTTCAGGCCATAATTCATCACTGAGGGAAGTCAGGGCAAGAACTCAAGCTAGAAACCTGGAGGCAGAAACCATGGAGGAACCCTGCTTGCTAGTTTACTCACCTTCTTATGCATAGCTAGGCTTTTTATGCAACCCAGGACTACCTGCTCAAAGACCCTGACCTACCCACAATGGGCTGGGCCTTCATTAATTAATAAGTAAGGCCATCCCTCACAGACATAATTATAGACAAGTCTGATCTAGGAAATTCCTCAATAGTGGCTTCTCTCATATGACTCAAAGCTGTGTCAAGCTAACAATTAAAGGCTAACCAGAATACAAAGTATAGTTATATTGTGTTTTCTATTTTCTAGATGCCACAATGCTTAGTTATTTAGAACGATAATAATCACTGTTGGTTACTCTGGAGGATTTAGCCATGTTTCAGTTTGTATTTAGTTTTCCTGAACCCTTAACATGAAGGATACAAGTTAACTATTAGCATCCTCTTTTGCAGATGAATAGACTATAGAAAGGGAGACAATAGGTGACTTGCTCGAGACCACACAGCAAATTATTACAGTTGTCTTGAGCACCAAGCTTAAAATGTACCCACAAAACTATTTTATGTATAGAGTGCCAACATTGATTAGGTTACTAGGAATCATATCGTTTCAGCAAGGTAAGCCTTTCAGGCCTGAGGAGTCACGAGATTGACTCCTGGGCACCACCACTGGCTGAGCATCCTTACTGCTCTGTCCTCCCTACCTAGCTCACTCTCAGTCCTTTCTTAATAATTATTTTTCTTAGTGACAAGTACCTGACATAATGATTAGTAAGTCCAGCAACCCATAGATGATCCTCCCACTATTTTGGCCTCTCAGTGAGGTCACCTTCTTTCCTTAGTGGTCCTGTGCTATGTCCTGCCTTTAAGCCCTCACTCAATCATCCTAGCCTATAATCACCATCACCAGTAACTTAAGTCCTCCACAATGCTTTTTCAAGCATTCCATTCTCCAATCAAGCAAGTCTTTATCCTGCACCCCGATTCTTCAATCCTACTGCCTTTTTGACTCTCTTGATTATTTTTTTCATTTCATCCTTTCCCTTCATACTGTTTAAATTCAGCGTTCATAAAAGTCACCCACTGTGCACATCCTCAATTGCCCTGTCCATCTATTTTTTTTTTTTTTTACTATTTCATTTCATCCTTTCCCTTCATACTGTTTAAATTCAGCATTCATAAAAGTCACCCACTGTGCACATCCTCAATTGCCCTGTCCATATCTCTATTTTTTTTTTTTTTTACTATTCTGGTAGAAACACAACTCTCTTTAAGCCAATTTCTGCCTAGACCATGCCCCTCCAGAAGCAACTGATGACTAACTCAGCTGGGTTCCCTATGCTAAGCAGCAGTCACAAGGCATTTCCCAACTCAAGTCCTCTTCGTTTCTGGGATAGCTATTTCATACCTTGTGTCCTTAAGCCTTCCACACCTCCTCCTCATCCTCACTCTTAGCTGATGACACTGCTTCCTATTTCTCTGAGAAAAATAGAAGCAATCAGAAAAGAATTTCCGCAAGCTCCCACGGGCTGCTTCAGCCCACCTACCTGCATCTGTGCCCAAATACTGGGTCCTCGCTTCTGTTACTATGGATGAACCATCTGTGCTCTCAACCAAGGCCAGCCCCTGCTCTCTATTTTAGATCCCTTCCTTCCCCTTCCTCTAACAGATATGCCCAATTGTTCCACTGTTTTCTTCATCCATCTCCATTGAGTTTTCCCCATCCACATCCAAATACACAATTTTTCTCTCACTTTTGAAGTCTCTCTCTTCACTCCGTGTGCCTTCCCAGCTACTACCCAAATGTTCTCCTTCCTCGTACAGAAGTGTTTTGAAAGAATTGTCCAGGTTTCCTTTTTGCTTCAAAGTTCTCTCTCATTCTTCCTGGAAATCACTCTACTGAGGCTTCCCCCACCATGTAACAGGCCAAGTTGAGCAAGGATCACCGGGTGGCAGATCACAGCCCTCTTCAGGTATCATCTAGTTTAAAAAGTGCCTCTACAAATGAAGCTTTTTACAAAGTGCTCCTACGTCCAGGAAACTCATTTTCCACCCTATTTCGTTCCTACACTTCTGGTTATTTACCATTCTCATCTTTCTTGGTTTTCAGTAGATTTTTATTGAGTATTTGCTAAGTACAAAGCAATGTTCTGGACATCTGGGATATAACTATACACAACAGACACAAATCCTTGTCATTATGCACTTGTTTAGAGATGAGATAGTTAAAAATAATAAAAATAGGGGTTGGAGAGATGGCTCAGTGGCTAAGAGCACTGGCTGCACTTCCAGAGGACCTGGATTCAATTCCCAGGACTCACATGGCAGCTAGCAACCACCCGTAACTCCAGTTTCAGGGAATCCAACCCCTTCTTCTGGCCCCCTCAGGCTTTGCATGACATAAGTGCATTCATACATGCAGGCAAAATACTCATACATATCAAATAAAAATAAATATACAAATAATAAAAATAATAAATTAAGGTTATAAGGCAAAAATGGGCAGGGACTATTAGATGATGTTACTTTTCTGATGCTGTGATAAAACACCATGAACAAAAATGACTATAGAAGCATTTGTTTTGGTTTATGGGTCCATAGGGAGAATCCATAAAGGTGGGACTGATGACAGCAGGTGACAGGCAGGACAGCAAAAGCAAGAAGCTGAGCGATTGATGACAGCTTCAGCCACACCCAGAAAGTAAGGAGAGTGAGCTGGAAGTGGGGAAAGGCTCCAGACTCTCAAAGCCCACCCCCAGTAATGTGTTTCCCCCAGCAAGGCTGCACCATCTCTCCAAACAGCTCACCAACTTGAGACCAAGTATTCAAATACCTGAGCCTATGGGGGACATATTTCATTAAAGCCACCACCGTTGGTGTTTCCGTTTTAAATAGCTCAGTGAAAACTCAACAGAAAGATGATCTCAAATAGGAAAGCGCATCCCACCTTGAGGCGTTTGCACTGACCATCGCTCCATAACTTTGTCTTCCCTGTGGCATTCTAGTTTCCTTCCTCATCTTTCTTCTTTCCCTGGACTTCCCTAACTCCCCACTCTATGATCCCACTTGCTACTTTTCATCTTGGTACTTGAAAGAAGTATCTTGATAATTCCCATAGCTGTGCGTTTGTCAGTTCCTCTGCAGCTTTTAAAAATTATATTTATATTTATAATTTATTTTTATCATGAGTGTTTTGCTTGCATGTATGTAATTGTACCCATGTTGCTCAATGCCCATGAAGGCCAGAAGAGGGTACTGGATCCCCCTTGGAACTTGAGTTACGAATAGTTGTTAGCTGCCGTGGGGGTGCTAGGAACCAAACCCGGGTCCTCTGGAAGAACAGCCAGTCCTTTGAACTCCTCGGCCATCTCTCCAGCCCCAGCTCCTCTGCAGTTTTGTCTTTATTTTATTTTGTTTTGTTTTATTTTATTTTACAGAAATAATTTATTGAGAATTTCATACATGCATATAAGGTGTTTTGATCAAATGCATGCCCACTCCCTCCCCTCCATCTCCTCCCATATCTCCCCATAGCTTTTTTCTGATAACTTCATGTACTCTTTCTTCTTTGATTATTTTTATGGGGCTTTTGGCTATGCTTACATTCCCCCCTCTGAAGAGGTAACCCTAAAATCTTTTAAGGATTAGATACAAGCTCCCAAATACTTTCAACATGTTTGGTCTTTGCTAAGAGGCCCAAGGACATTTTGACTTTTAGCCAAGAAACTGGCTACTTTTCTTTGGGGTCTTTTTACCCAAACTGCCTAACCAATTCCTACCTCCCATTCTTATCACACCATCCTCTGAGGTGGTTATCCAAATAGCCAATAGGGACTAGGGACACAGGCCACTCTGGCTTCTTCCATGCTGAATAGGGATGCAGGGTGAGGCAATTGGAGTATCCCTTAAGTGGGTCTGTCTAAAAGACTCCCAAATTGCATAATCTTATCTCTAAGGGGAAAAGAAAGCCCTTGAATAGTGAATAGGAGATGTGAAGGAGAAATAAAGGCAAAAGTAATTAGTATTATAAGTTTTAGCCAGAGAACTGGAAAAAGTCAGGCCAGGACAATTTTCAAATGTTTGTATGAGTCCATTGGAATTTCTTGACAAGGGCTTCCAAAAGTATCCCTCTATTGGGTTCCTCCTCATTTTTCTTTTGTCTTCCAAGGCTGGACTCTAGAGTGATGGATTCAGGATTTGCTTTCAGGTATTTTGATAGCCGTTGGAGTGGTTAGAATCAGTGTCAGTTCCCTCTCAAAGACTTCTAGATAGGGGGAGAAAACAAATTTATCCATCATTTTGGAACAATAGCTGATTGTTTCCCTTAGCTACAGGCGGGCACTACAGTATCGGAGACCAAGATTTGAAGTCTTACATCTGAGCAGCACTTTCTGGTTAGGAACAAAATCATCAATGAGAAATAATTGTCTAAATAACTTTTTATATAGACTTAAGCCTAATGTCTGGGAAGTGTAATCCCTTGGATTCTTAAAGAAATACACTGATGACTTTACTCTTTGGGTACACTTTCCTTTGGGTGTTTAAGACCATACAGTTGGCCCAAATCTAGTAAGTTCAAACTTTTATCATTAAGCAATTAATTACTTTTGGTAATTCTGAAATTTCTTTTGTCTGATGTTTACATTTACATAAGCTTTCTTTTTGTTAGTATACTGATGTGTTTTTCATTTGAGAAATTTTAGCTTTTTCATGTTCTTAATGGTTAAATGTATCTCATAAAAGCTCTGACATGTTTGATTTTATTTGCTCCTCTGACCTGACACTATCAGTCTTTTGTCTAATAAATGGATAGATTTCTTTTTAAGTACGGATGTGCTGTGCTTGAGTTCTCTGTATCATTTGACTGTTTTCTTTTTCTTATCTTTTGGTTATTTATACATTGATAGAAGAGTTCTGCTTTGGTTTTTACCATTTACTAACTTTGGCCTCCCTCTCTTCTTCCCTTTCTTCCTTCCCTGTTTTAGTTTTTACTTTGATTTCAAGAGATCCGCCTGCCTCTGCCTTCCCAGTGCTGGGATTAAAGGCACGCCCGGCTAGTTTTAGTATTTTTTGAGACAGAATATCATTCTGTAACTAAAGTTCAAACGCACAGCAATCCCAATTGCTGGCATAAGAGGTGTGCACTGTTATACCCAGCTTAGCTTGCTTTACTCGTTCCATTGTTTACCTTCTGCTGTCTTGAAACTATAAATCATAGTTACATGATATGATCATCCTTGAAATTTGACCGTAGATATTTAACAAAGTTGAAAATCATTGTATTAACCACATCTATCACTGTGAGAAATAAGACCACTGTCTTAGTTTGTTCTTCATTGCTGTGACAAAACACTCTGACCAGTACCAACTTGGGGAGGAAAGGGTTTATTTATCTTACAACTCCCAGGTCACAGTTCATCAGGGAGCCCAAGGTAGGAACTCAGGGAACCTGGAGGCAGGAGCTGAAGCACAGACCATGAAGGAACATTGCTTTCGGGCTTGCTTCCACGGCCTGAGGTCAGCCTGCTCTCATACACAGGACCACCTGCCCAGGGATGGCACTGCCCACAGTAGGCTGGGCTTTCCCACATCACTCAACAATCAAAATGCCCCACAGAAATGACCATAGGCAATGTAATGGACAAAATTCATCAATTGTGCTCCCTCAACCCAGGTGTGTCAAGTTGACACTAAAGGTATCCAGCACACTTTCTCAGCATAAAAACTAGAGCACTGATTTATAATCCCAGCAGTCACAGGCTGAGGCAGGAAGATTGCAAGCTCTAAATCAGTCTGGACTTTATATAGAAAATATCCAAAAATAGTTTAAATTAAAATTTCAGTACATTAATTATGTTAACCATTGGCTTTTTTTTGTTTTGTTTTGTTTTTTTGCGTTTTGATTTTGAAACGGGGTCTCTTGTATCCAAGGCTGACTTAAAATTACCATGTTCAAGACCCAGGTTGGCCTTAATTCTTAATCTCCTTCCTCCACTTCCCAAGTGCTGAGATTACATTTATGTGCCACCACACCCAGCTTCCTAATAGCTACATTTCTAGTGCTCAGCTAGTCAAGTGTGTCTGATGACTGCCATTTTGAACAGCACAAATAAAGAACATTTCCTTCACTGCAGAATGCCTAATTAGTGTTGCATCCAAATCATCCCTGGTAATTAATCTGTAAGAGGCAAGTTAAGAGCAGGGGCTCAAGATTCACCTGGTTCTAAATTGGGATCCTATCTATAACACTGTGTGATCTTAGGTAATTGCCTTAACTCTTATGTGATATTTTTGTCATAATGTTAAATGAAGATAAGAGCAATATTTAGAGCTGGATGTGATGCCACTTAACTGTAACCCCAGCACTCAGGATGCTGAAGCTGGAGGGTGGATTTGAGGCCAACCTTTGCAAGACTATGTCATTCTTATATAACTTTGCAGAACTCTTACTCTAGTAGGTTTCTGTGTATGTATTCTTTAGAATTTTCTATATGTGAAATTATGTTACAGATAGTTTCAAATTTATCCATTGTGTAAGCCTTCTGTTACCTTTTCTTGCTTAACTGCCCCGCATAGAATTTCCAGTACTATGTTGAATAAAAAAAGAAATGCTGCTGGCTTTGGTGTCGCACACCTGCCTTTAACCTTTGCACTTGAGAGGCAGAGTGTTCTGGTTTATTTCTCCATTTACAGTGACAAAATACTCTGACCAATAACCAACTTGGGAAGAGTTTATTCAGCTTACATCTCCTGGGTCACAGTTCATCAGGGAGCCCAAGGGCAGGAACTTGGAGGCTGGAGCTGAAGCACAGGCCATGGAGAAACGCAGCTTACTGGCTTGATTCCCTGGCCCATGCTCAGCCTGCTTTCTTATACAACACAGGCCCCCCTGCCCAGGGGTGGCACCACCCACAGTGGGCTGGGCCCTCCTACATCACTCATCAAGAAGATGCCCCTCAGACATGGCCACAGGCCAGTCCAATAGAGGCAATTTCCCGATTGAGGCTCCCTCAACCCAGGTGTGTCAAGTTGACACTAAAGCTATCCAGCGCAACCACTTTAATAGTTTTCCTCCTAACTTATGTACAGCTGTTGAGTACTGAACACCTGAAATGTTTCTAGCTCCTCGAATTTGCTGTTTTGCTGGCTTTCAGTGTTAGTAGCTAGGTCCTTGTGTTGGTAATCTTTGCTTTCTTCCAATTACATTTGCTATCAGCTGGGCCTCAGCCTTCCTGAGGGAATTGGCTGTTTTTGGCAGGGAATAATTTTCCTCCTAACTTATGTACAGCTGTTGAGTACTGAACACCTGAAATGTTTCTAGCTCCTCGAATTTGCTGTTTTGCTGGCTTTCAGTGTTAGTAGCTAGGTCCTTGTGTTGGTAATCTTTGCTTTCTTCCAATTACATTTGCTATCAGCTGGGCCTCAGCCTTCCTGAGGGAATTGGCTGTTTTTGTCAGGAAGCCCAAATAATTGTACTTTAATGAGCCCAGTCAATGGAATTAACAACTTATGCTTTGCTCGGCATCCAGAGGTCTTACCATGAAAGGGTTCTTCCAAAAAATAAGTTGTACCATGCCAGCTAGAGAAGCTCTGTCACATGTTGTTCAAAGGTTTTTGTTTGTTATATTTGGTAAGAACTTTTCCCTTTGCACTAGATACTAGTATCTGTTAGCAATAACACATGGGAGCTATCCATGGTGGTGAGAAAGTTCCTCTGCAATCACTTAGGGGGAGTTTTAGCCAAGACCATATGCCATAGAAATGTGTCTGGGTTCCCTAAAGCAGGTAGGGTGACTGAAATACTAATCACCAATGAAAACTACCCCTTGTCTCTTTCCTCTGTGGTCACAGATCCTTCCATCTGGTGTGAATGACTTCTACATATATACATGTAATTACTTACGGACTTAAAGAATTATGTGAGCATTGTAAAATCTATCAGGACATAAATAGTTTAACCTGAGGCTTTTGATAATGTTAGTATGTCTCTTATGTGGAAAAATAACTATAAGCCTTAACATTTTTATTACATGCATTCACTTATTTACATATGGGGGAGCACTATGTGCCACCATGTACACACATAGCGCACATGTGAGGACAGAGGATGACTTGTGGGGATTTGGGAATTGGTTCTCTTTTTTTACCATATGGGTTCCAAGGATTGAACTCAGATTGTCAGGCTTGGTGGAAAGCAACCTTAGCCATCTCACTGGCCAGACTCAGGTCTTAAAATTTAAATACTTGTTCTAAGGGTTTTCATTTGTCCATTCCCTTAAATGT
Organism: Nannospalax galili; assembly: GCF_000622305.1. NCBI lineage: Eukaryota > Metazoa > Chordata > Mammalia > Rodentia > Spalacidae > Nannospalax > Nannospalax galili. The sequence goes on from NW_008356845.1 coordinate 2,324,383, forward strand.
ATGTGTTTTGGCTTTTTGCACTTTATTTTCTCCAGTGGACCAATAAATAATAGTTGAGAAAGACAATGTTAATTCGAATCTGTCATTTGGGTGGGCTAATGTGTGTTATTCTTCAGCGAGTGACTATTATTTCTTCTGCCACAGAAAAACAGGCTAAGTGTCAGGAAACGGCATTCACGTCTTTTCACCCCAGCTTGCTTCTTTGTGAAAAATAGGTTAGGGACGGTGAAAATAGTCTTTTTATAAATAAGTGTATGGATGTCAAAAAGGACAGTAAACAAATCAGGAGTCAAACTAACCTGAAGAAATGGAAATGTTTCTATAGAGTTGATAAACCACATTGATAACACAGGGAGGTCAAGCGGGGTGTTTAGCTACGCGGCACTTCCTGCCTTCTGGGAGATTTTCTAACCAAAAGAGTGTTTTCAAAATACATTATGATAATTGACTTACTTGACATGGCAAGCAAATACTGTTTAAAGTAGCTCCCACGCATTCAAACTAAAAATAAGAGTAGAGAACTGGGTACCTTTACCATTAAAGAGTTAAGTTTGTTGTGTTTAGTTTTCAGCTTAAAAAAAAAAAAAAAAAAAAAAAAAACCCAGCATATCTGAAACCAGGCAAACACTGAAATGGCTGTTTCTAGCAGCCTCTCCATGGTCTTTGGATCATATACCTTTAAAACGTCTGAATGCATTGCCAGGCAAGTGTCATGTGTGTTTAAAGATGCCATGATTATTAGACAGAGCTCCAGGAGAGTCGAGAAGCCACAGGCACGGACTGCTGCTCAAGGTAAAAGCTGGTAGCACGCACGAGCTGCATGTGAAGGCAGGAGCAGGAGCAAATTGTTGAAAACACTGACTCACCGGTACAGCCTGAAAAGTATGCTCCCCAGCCTCCTGGAAACACGTTTTCCCATTTTTAATTTTTAAAAAAATTTATCTTAGGATCTGCTTCAAAACACAGATGTCCACAAAAGAGCATTCCATGAAATCTACCGGACCAGGTCTGTTAATGGGATCCCAGTACCACCTGATCAACTAGAGGACATGGCTGAGAGGTAAGGGAATGTCTGATTCTATATGAAGGCTCTTTTTTAAAGCACTAGATGGATGCTTTTTCAGTCTTCATTTCTACATGTATTTTCTTCTCCAAAATGAATTGTTTGCTATTGTTGTAACAGGGATGCTTGCTTTTGGGAAATGCAAAGTGGGTCCCCACACAGAAGCAAAGAAAGCCAGCATTCTAGTATATTATTAACTGTAGAGAGTGAGCTGGAATGTTCCCACAGCCTGCAGATCACAGCAATGCTTCCTTCATGGGCTGTATTTTTATTCAGTACTGTAAGGCACATTATGTAATATTGCAAAAACAGCTTTTAAAAGAAACAGATGAGAGATGTGTTGGCAGAGGAGAGCACTAAATCAAAAGCTTCAATCAGTAGTGTTTTCCCTTTTAAACCCAGAGCTAGAAAAGGAATCCGATCCCCTGACCGCAAGCAGAGAGCGTTTAGAAGACCTTCTGGCTGCATGGTATTTAAGGCTGACATGTAGCGGCTTAAGTAAACCTCATTCTGTTTCTATTAGTTACATCGTGTAAATTCTCTGGTTTATTTCTAGGTTTCATTTTGTATCCTCCACTTCCGAGCTACACTTAATGAAAATGGAATTTCTAGAATTGAAGTACCGCCTGCTCTCGCTACTGGTTCTTGCAGAGTCAAAGCTGAAGTCTTGGATCATCAAGTACGGGAGGCGAGAATCTGTGGAACTGATGCTGCAGAACTACACCGTAAGTGTCTAGCTCTGACCAAGTTCAACCTTGAACTTCAGTGTAAACATACCAGTGTGTTAAGTGGGCTGGATCTGAGGTTAGGAGCGCCTCACAAACACCTGAAATATAACCCTGTATTTTTTTGGAATTTGTTGTTGCAAATCCATACTTGGAAAAAGTTTTTCTTTATTAATTGAACCGTTGTCATGGGCTTTATTGCTTAAAAACGTTTTTATGTTATTCACTTATCTTTAATTATAACCCGGTTACTCCTTTGGAACCAATTTGTTATATTTGAAGACCACCCAAATGTCTCCTAAACTCCAAGCATGAGTAAATGTGGAAGGAATTTTAGTCGTCCACATGGAGACTGTCAACTTTGTAGGCTTACTTTGGTGAGTCTCTTTCCTAGTCATCCCTGGCTCTCACTATCACTGTGTGTACCCAGGCATAGTGCAGTTTTGTCTACAAATCTCTGAACCAACTTGATTTTAAAAGATTATCTTAACTATTCGGGGTATTGGTTTAGATAATCCCAATTTTCTCTAGAATAGTAGCCCAGCATGAATAAAAGAATGTGACTTCTCTTTAACTAGCAGTTCCATTTACAAGTAGTTAATACAGCATATTTAATAAAGGCGATTTATTTCCTTAGTCAGTTAATCATGTATATAAACAAATTTATTTGTAACACACATTTTATCAGAACATTAATGCTAATGGACTTAAAAAATACCAATGTATTAAAAACTGATTTGTCACAGTGACCTATAGAACATGTGATGTGATGCCTATTGAAACTGTATCTTTACTGAAGCATTTGGAAGCATAATCAACATTACTCTTGAATTTGGTCTTTTAACTGATGATGTGTGAAGCACATGAATTTGAAACAAAAAAAATTTGACTGTTGGTTAGTAAATTTTTCTCTAGATTTACTAAAATTGTCTAGGAAACACTTGTTCCAAAGCTGTGAAATATGCTAGGTTATGTTCCTTTATTCATTTCTAGCTATTTTTGAAAGTGATGAAAAATATACTTTTTAAATGCCTTAGCCTCATAAATATTAAATACAGATATGGATTTATGTTTTCAGGGTTAGTCATTCCCAACAATGCACTCTGAGCCCAGGAGTTAATTATAAAGGATCCATTCTTTGTTCTAGCTATTTAAGAACAGCCAATCAGATTAAAATACCTAATAGGACTGTTTCCCCAGGTGATGTTCCAAAACAATGATATTAATAATTCTCTTTGAGCTTCTCAAAAGATATATAAATAGAGAATTGATGTTAATGATAAAAAGTCAGTACGTCCTGCCTACTCCATAGGGTTAAAGAGTTCACTAAACTGCTAATTTCAAACTGCTTTGCAAATTTCATGTATACGTAAAGTTGACAATCATCCTACAAACCAGGTATGTTTTAATGAACATTCTCTATTACTCCATTGCCCTGGTGAAACACACCTAGTTAGGGCTCACACATCTTTTTTATAAATGGCTTTTAGGTCTATTTTTGTTGAATAGTTTTAATAATCGTGGGTCACTGAGTATTCACTTTTCATCACAATGAAGACGTTGTGGACTGATGGTTTCCACATTGCTTTAATCACTGAGGAAGTTGGATGGACGCTCTGAAGCTCCAAATGTCCAAGCCTCATGCTCCACATGGCACACTTGGTAAGGCAGAGTCAGAACTTGAGTCCAAATATTCACAAATCAAGAGCCCTTGCATGCAAGTACCAATATCACTCCCTAAGTACACAGTCTGTGAACAAAAATACCTTTAAATTAAAAGACCAAAATATTCATATTTTTGTATCTTAGTTAAAAATGTAGCTCACATAAATATTAGTTCCCTTTATTATGTTCCATATGTAAAACATTTACATGCTGTACCAGCATGATCGCTGCTATTCTTATTTGTGGGGTAGGCAACATGGTGCAGAGTTATGTGAGATTGGAAAGGTTGCCACAGACCGCTTCCAAAAGTTTGAAGATTTTCAATGCAATCATAAATTAAGTTGCTTAAATGTAACTCTTTTCTCCATCACTTAAAAAAATATATAGTGCATCATGTACCTCTGGTTATCTATAGCCAAAATAATACCAAGGCTGTAAAAAGTTTGAACTTATTCTCCTTAGTCTTAATTCTCAGTTTAATGCTAATCATATACTAAAGAATTGAATAATTTTTAATTATCTGGCTTAGCTTCCTCTGAATGAAATCAATGAGCTTTTATTTATTTATTTATTTATTTATTTATTTATTTATTTATTTATTTGTAGTTGTAAGTATAGCAATTTGGCCACTTCACATATTTTGAAGAGCCAGGCATGGTGGTACATGCATTTATTCCCAGCACTCCGAAGGCAGAGGCAGGTAGATCTCTGTGAGAAGGAGGCCAGCCTGGTCGCCATAGCAATTTCCAGGCCAGCTGGGGCTACAGGGAGACCCTGTCTCAAAAAAAAAAGGTAGATCTAATATTTTGAATTCAGTGTTATTTGGTATTCTAAATTTTCTTCTCTTATCAACTATGTTAAAAGTAGGCACTGACTAGCATAGATCATTTGCTAAATTTGATTTCATAACTTAGTTTTAGCCTAATTTTTAATAAATTAATTCTTTCATTTTTATTTAGAATGTACATACATAAGACCCATGTAAACTCAAGCAGACAAAAACCCAGCATAGAGCTGTGGAAATGGGCAGCAGGCTCCAATCTTAGTTGAAGAACTATAGGACAGCTGGATTATTTCTGGGTCAGGAAGAACAGATCTTCTTTAAGGGAGTGACTCTAGATAGGTTGACTAGACCCCAGTAGATGAACTGGCACTGAGGGATGTCTGGGGACACTAACTTGACTCGATAGGCCCTAAGATAACTGTCAGAATGTATGAAATCCAGTAAGGGGTGAGCTATGTAAGGGTGCCACTGTGTAAGGGGATATAAAGATGATTAAGATGTTCTGTATGTAATATACAAAAGATCAATAAAAAAATCAATAAAAACACAATCAACAAAACTGAGAACAAATAGAAATAAATATAGTTAACTGTGTATCAGAGTGTAGAAAGCAAAATAAATGTGCATGTGTGTTTATTTCATATTTTCCTAAGAGTAGTTTATAGATAGCTCATGGTCAAATAGCTCAGGAGTATATCTGTTGTCCTGCCGAAGTAACTCTACTAGGCTAACTTCATATGTTTCATGGAATTTCCATATTTACCAAACAAGGGGCCAAATTATATGGGTCAATGAAAAATGTAAATAACAAATAGGTTTATCTTCTTTTAAAAATTAATTTTCTTGGGCTGAAGAAATGACTCAGCAGTTAAGAGCACTGGCTGTTCTTGCAAAAGACCCGGGTTCAAATCCCCGCACCCACATGGGAGCTAAGAGCTGTCTGTCACTCCAGTCCCAGGGGATCCAACGCCCTCTTCTGTCCTCTTCAGGCATTGCATTACACAGGTGTACTTACACACATGCAGGCGATACACTCATATAATAAAAATAATAATATATTGAAAAATGAATTGCCTCATCATTTTGATAGGAAAGTGGAAAGATAATCTTTACAATTTTCATTATATTCTTAACTTCCCTCCAAGTTTTAAAACTAAAATAACCCAGGAAGTAAGTCCTTTTTTCTTATCAATTTGTAATAACTTTGTAGACTACTCTAGCAAGAGATGGTGAAGTGCCTGTCCCAGGCAGGTGTCAGTCATCATCTTCACAGTGGCAGTTTTAGTTTTCTCATTAGCTTTTTATAATTCTTAACAGCTCGACAGAGACTTTTAAAAATATTTTATTTAGTATTTTTATTTTATGTGTATGAGTGTATTGCCTGTATGTATGTAAGTATACTTGTGTTGTGCAATGCCTGCAGAGATCAGAAGAAGGCATTGGATCCCCTGGAATTAGAGTTATGGATGCCATGTGAGTGCTAGGAATTGAACCTGGGTCCTCTGCAAGAGCAGCCAGTGCTCTTAACCACTGCACCATCCCTCTAATCTAACAGAGACTATTTTTTTAAGTTCTATCAAATGCACTTAGTTCTTCAGTTTCTTAAACAACATCACGAACGTTAAGTACAATGTTCCATTTTTGGATCAATCATGGCTTGATTGTTTGGTTAGATGATTCATAATTTAAGTTCTAGTAAATTATTCTTTCCGCAACTAGGGAGTAAGAATAGGACATGAGACTAAATAAGGAATTAGGTAGAGAATGCCTGTCTTACTCTCCTCTCAGCCAAGAATAGCAGAGCCTATTAAAGTCCCTGAATAAGGTACCAGTCATAGTCTTTGCACTTGTCTCATACAATTCACAGCATTCTGCATTTACTTTATCTCTGAAGGATAGTTTATGTTTCATAAATATAAGATTATTTGCGATATACTCTATGTATGATATTTAAAATTTTGTATTGAAACAGAGTAAGCCTTGGTAAAAATCTAGGGATGTTTATGAAACCGCTTTATAAACTGTTTTGTCTCTGCACGTAAGCACCTCCATATGAACATCAGAATTAGTATACTGTACCGGAGTGTTAGCGCACTATGAAGGACTTTAGCCTGTGAAGGGAAGGGTAAGTTTGCATTGTCTGATAGTGATTCCTATCAATTATTTTGATGGACTAAGTCTTTAGAATTCATTCTACTACTAGGAGAATTTAAAGGTGTTTTGGAGCACATTGCCAGCTATAGTTGTATTAAGTTTCTAATTATAGTAATAAGAATAATCTTTTAAATATGAAGGGCTTTGGACATTAGTAATAATAAAATTTACATAAGTTTTTGTGTCCTCTCAATTTTATTACATACACTTGTTAATAATGATTCTGTCACAAGTGAAAATTATATGTGGACAAACATGTAGCTAGCTATATCTTAGACTGGATTTTAAATACTAGGCATTTGGGATGAGACCATCAGTATCATGGGTAGCCTACGTACTTACTTTAACTGTCATTTGTGTCTCATTGGAAGTTCCTCAGCACAGTCACGTCATTCACCAGGACCAGTGTTGAAAGAGCAGCAGACTTCCACAGCTCAAACACAGTGAGATGTCAGAGTATTCTCCCAAATTTAGCACTTTCTAAATGTTAGGCCCAGGTTCTCTTGAGAAAAGTCTGTCTTTTGGGAAACAAAAAACAAAAAACAAAACACAACAACAACAACAAAAAACCAAATCTTTACATGGTGAAGAAGTTAAATATGTTCTCAATCTGGTGCTTAGTTAGAATTGAAAATATGGCATCAATAAAGTCTTAGCACAACCTTAAGTTATTCATGACAGTGGAATTCATTTTGTAATTTGCAGAAGAATGGAGTTGGCAGAATTGGATAAAATACCCATATCCTTACAAATAAAACTGTCCTTGGTGTTTGTGCAGAAGCCTAATGTTCATTGTCTTCTCAACGAGAATATTTCCTTTTTCTAGTCTTTTATAGAAAATAGCAAGTTCTTTGAACAATATGAAGTAACATACCAGATCTTGAAACAGACAGCTGAGATGTATGTCAAAGCGGATGGTTCAGGTAAGACACACTGTAGAATTTGCAGCATGGAAGAGGAGGGAACAGGGAGGAGGAGGGAGGGAGGGGAGTAAAAGAGGATAATTGGGGGTGAATATGGTCAAAGTATGTTACATGCATGTATGAAAATGTCACAATGAAACCCAGCATGCTATACAATTAATACCAACTAAGAAGGAAAAGAATTTGTTGTAGCATTGACTTCGGTAGAATTAAAAATGTACAGGTTTCTCTGGGGTCAGATCAATTATTTTTTTCCTGTACAGACTCTTTGTGTAATCATGCATTAACCTTGAGGAGGGCATACTGATTCTGTATAGTGTCTAACTCACCCACTCCTCCATGTATAATCTTCTAACAAACAGAACAAAATAAGCATTCACTTTTCTGAGTTGCATTTTTTCAGCCTAGTTTCGATTCTAAGGCGATTAAGAGCAAAAATTGGAATGACTGCAGTACGTAAGAGCTTAAGTTACTGTGAAGACTCACACTGTAGAATATGTTTGTTTTCTACTTGTGAATGTTTATCACCATTGCTGGAAGTGGCACTGAGCATTTCTGACTGATGGCAGTTGTATCCCAGTGCATAAGACCATAGGGAAACCACATAGAGGCCTTTAAAAACAAGATGAGGTTAATAACTGATTGTTGTGGTGCCAGTGGAGGAAGCTGAGAACGTGATGAAGTTCATGAATGAGACCACTGCTCAGTGGCGGAACCTCTCAGTGGAGGTGAGGAGCGTGAGGAGCATGCTGGAGGAAGTGATTTCCAACTGGGATCGCTATGGCAACACCGTGGCTAGCCTTCAAGCCTGGCTTGAAGATGCAGAAAAAATGCTAAGTCAATCAGAAAATGCCAAAAAGGTAAGACTGCTTCACATAAAAGGAAAAGACGTGGTGTGGGTTGAGAAATGAGAGATTATTTTTTACAGTTTAGTTCTCTAGGGGGAGTATCATATATTTGCAAGTGTGACTCAAGAATTTCACTTAAAGTTTTAGTTTTAGGTGAGTAGATGAGATTAGACCAGTACATACTGGCTAATTAAAGTTCTGTCAAAAATAGTGATGGATCCATCACTATTTGGACTTTTGCATTCAAAAGAGTTCTAAGTGATAGTAATCAGTTATTGATGGAGAGGTAGCCAAATCTCTTGGGTAGCAGGTGCTATACGAATACTTTAGAGGCAGGTCTGCCTAGGGCTCAGCCTTTGTAGGCTCCTGACTTTCAGTTGTGGCTACTGACACAAGACCTACACACACACACACACACACACACACACACACACACACACACAAAAAAAAAAAATCTGTAGGAAAAAGAGAGTCAGCAAGAGTGAGGGAGGAGGAATAAAAGAGGCTAATGGGAACATGATCACGATACACTCTATTCATGTGTATAATTGTCAAAAACAAAAGAGAAATTATGGATAGCATAATATTAAATCTGTGCAGCAACATATGCCATTCACAGAGCTTGGCTGTTCTTTGTATCTTTAGGTATTATTTTCTGGATTATTTACCTCTTAGTCAAGGGTTGCATTCTTCATAGGAGTGATGTCTTTTTCCACTGGTTACAAGTGTACGTGTGTATATATGTGCATGCGAGTAACTGCTTCACTTTCACCTCACTTACATATGAATATCAAATGGAGCAGACAGTAGACACACACACACACACACACACACACACA
>NW_008356845.1:2333400-2377200 GCF_000622305.1 Nannospalax galili
TTGCAATCTCAAGCTCCTATAAAGAAATGCAATACATATATTTAAATGAATGACTTGGCAATTCAAGATTAGTTCACATGTTACTATTTGCACAAATATCTGCAGCATTCTAAAATTTTCTGTCATTCTTCATTGGTATAGATTGAATATTCTTATGTAGATAAGGTAGGCAATAGGCACTGACCCATGCAGATTTACACTTTTCCAATCAGATCGTCAGTGCCCTAATCCATGTCACATGTGTTAATTTGATCCAAAGAAATGTAGCAATGAGAAACAGGAATGTTCTCATCTATTTATGCAGGAAATCCTCCCACGCATGGCTTATAAATGGAGTTTGAGTTATCCTTGGTGTTCAGAGTGATGTATGTGCATGTGTGAACACATGCATTTAATTTGAAATAAGATGGGTACTGTTTCATTGGCAAGTGGGTACCCTTGCATAATTAAGAAAGGATGTTATCCTATTAAATCTTCTTAAACCCAATGTTTAACTTGAAATGTTTTCCTTTGATATTCATCTCCATGATTATAAACTATCAATGTCATATATGTATATATATATATTTTTTTCAGATTTTTTGGTCTTTTTGAGACCAGGTCTCCCTGTAGCCCCAGCTGGCCTGGAGAGGCCTGTCTGCCTCTATCTCCTGAGTGCTGGGATTAATGGCACGTGCCACCATGCCCAGCAATATTCAGATTTAAAAATCAAAAGTAACAGGTCAATTTTTAAGAAAGCTTTGTTACCCTAAGACATTATGTTTCTTGTTTGCTGCTTGTCCTAGTATCTACTGGACTGAACACCAAGCAAAAGCCTCTGACATTTGCAGAATTGATTGCTACTTCATCTGTAAGATGGGGAAAAGAGAATGTTCTCCTGTTTTATCTTCAGCAAAATATGTCATAGATGTTCTTATAAAATGACACTAAGAGCCAGGCACATTGGTGTGTGCCCATCGTCCCAGCTGTTTGGGAACTTGAGTGGGGAGGGTTACAGGAGCCTGGGGTTTGTAGCTAACCTGGGAAGCATAGCAAAGCCCTCTCTTAACAAGTACAATATGGGCTCTGCAGGTAGCTCAGTCAGTAAAGTGCTTGACAGGGACCTGAATTCAGTCCCCCAAACCCACAAAGAAATAGCCAGGCATGGTGGTATGTGCTTACAATCCCAGTCCTGGGCAAGCAAAAACAGATTTCTGAGTCACTCACCAGCCACTCTAGCCTACTTGACAAGTTCTGGCCAGTGAGAGACCCTAAAACAAACTGCTAAATATTGAGAATGGTATCCAAGATCCAAGGTTGTCCTCTGGCCTCCACATACACATGTACGCACATGTACCCATAAACACAGGAATGCACATATACATTTGTGCACACACACATACACAAAAGGAAAACAAAAAAGAAAAAAAAGAGAAACCAAAGACACCTGGTATTTCTAGTTCTTATTTGAAACTTATTTAAAATTAGTTTTGGAAGAGATTTTTAAGATCTATCTTAAACCAAATTTGTGAACAGATATTTTTCTTGGTCTGGCCATGTTCACATCACTTATTAATATTTGGCTTCTGATTTATGAGTGTGCTTTCTTGCTTGCTTAGGATTTTTTTCGAAATTTGCCTCACTGGATTCAGCAGCACACTGCCATGAACGATGCTGGCAATTTTCTGATTGAAACTTGCGATGACATTGTCTCCCGTGATCTGAAACAGCAGTTACTATTGCTGAATGGACGATGGAGGGAGCTGTTTATGGAAGTTAAGCAAGTATGTCTTTCAAGTCTACACTCACTTCAAACGTGTGTTATGAATGTGATAAGCAGCTTGCTTTCAATGATTTTACTGAGCTTATTAAGGGAAAACATAGATGTGTTCTAACTAATATGTTTTGCTGTTGATTATTCACTCTTTTCTGTTTGTGATGGAGGAACATTACAGAAATGTAGAGTTTGACTGAGGATTATGCTGACATATGGAGCCTGCTTAGACAGACCGAGTCTCATTTCAAATCCTGGTTCCTCGTTGCTGTTTCTTCCTCCTTTCTTTCAAACTGAACTGGACTTAGTTCAAACTTATCTAAAATAAGAATCAGGAATGAGAATTTTTCTTAACATATAACAATTCCACAGCCTATGAGAATATGTCAAAGTGAAGGTTGTGCGTTTCTAGAATAATGGTTTAGAGACTTTCAGATGCATCCTTCCATGCTTTCTTTACAGTATGCACGAGCTGATGAGATGGACAGAATGAAGAAAGAATACACAAACTGTACTACCACCCTCTCTGGCTTTGCAACTGAAGCCCATAAGAAACTTGCTGAGCCTTTAGAAGTCTCTTTTCTTAATGTCAAGCTATTAATTCAAGACTTGGAGGTAAGAGCTTTCGAGATCATAAAATTGAAAAACCTACTTTGAAACTACAAGCCAGCTGGTTGGTCAGCTCATCACAGTGCTTAGTGTCCTAAGGATCATTTTGACAAGTCCATGTATTGATGCCTTTCATAGAAAATATGGCTGAATTTTGAAAAGATACCTTCTGATCATATTAATTTCAAAATAATTTTTCAATTTGAATTTTTTCTGCATCCAAATTATGAAATAATTTGAAGAAAACAAGAGACAAATACAGATAGTCCCTCCAAATAATGCTCACAATAAAGTGTTTATTGCATGACTTTTATATTTACATATTTTTAAGAGTCTGAAGCTCAAAAATGAAATAATGGAATATTTAGTGACAAGAGAAATTGGAACAATGTACTAAGTGAGAAGTCTAAACCATTTGTATTAGTCGGGGTTCTCTAAAGAAACAGAACCAGTTGAATGAATATATATAGTATATGTTATATATAATATATTGGAGCATTATCCTTTTAATTTTTATAAAGATTTTAAAAGCATAAAGATACATAAAAAAAAACCAGGTGTGGTGGCACACACCTTTAGTCCCAGCACTTGGGAGCCAGAGGCAGGGGGATCTCTGTGAGTTCAAGGTCACCTTGGTCTGCATAGTGAGTTTCAGGACAGCTGGGGCTACAGGGAGACTCTGTCTCAAAGAAAAGAAAAGATATGTAAGAAAAAAAGAGTAACGATTGTAATAAGATGTTAGCTTCAGTTATCATTGTTTGAAATGATAGGAATTTAAGTTCTTACCATACTAAAATTTCTATGCTTTCTACAATTACAATGTGTTGTGTTGTTTTTGATTTGTAAATATGAGTTTAGCTCTTAAAGTAAGAATTTTCCCACATTATTAATATGCACTTACACATATTAGTATTTCCATACTAAATTAACATATTTTAGAAACTATGGACATGACTTCAACTAATCTTTAACTTAAGAATACCTACTTACTTTTAGAAGGAAACTTTAATTTGTATGTGCGGTATAGCATTGCCTGTACATCGGTAATACAGGAAAATAGGGACTGGAAGCTATAAGGGTCTGTGGTAAGAACAGAACTTTGCACAGTGCATATTGATTTTTGTCCTGCTGTCTGTGGAATTCTGAAACTGAAAGGAGATGCGTCCTGTGCTAATCAAGCAGCTTCAATGATTCATGCAGGATATTGAACAGAGGACATCAGTAATGGATGCTCAGTACAAGATGATTACCAAGACAGCACATCTCATTGCCAAAGAAAGTCCCCAAGAAGAAGCTAATGAAATGTTTACAACTATGTCCAGGCTCAAAGACCAACTAACCAAGGTAGGAGAATACTGTGGGGCAACCACGCTGCCTTCACTTGCTTCTACCTCCTCTGACTCCCGTGGGCACATCCTTCACTGGTCCACAAATTAGACTTTCAGTTCATATTGAGATCCTCAAATTAGTATCTTTGTCATGCATTTGAAAAATAAAACTGAGATGCTAATAACAATTAGTACCTATGTTAAAAATTTAGAAGTACTTGGTGTAGGCTATGGTTTAGCAGAAAGATAGGTACTTTTCAGCAGAGACTAGTTAAGTATGATAACGGGGGCAGGGGGGATGGAAACAGGTGAAGGAGAGGAATAGGAAGAAGAAAAGAAGATCATACATTGTGATGAGAATTTTTCGAGATTCACTTAATACACCCCACTCTGTTTTTTCTATCTGTTTGGTCCCAAAGCCATGGGAATTCTGACCTTCTCTTCTCACAGAGTACGTCTTAGGCTCAGGATACACATTGGTGTCACTTCTGTGTGGGGTTCTCCACAGACATTGGCACCAGGCATAAACCTTCCCTTTTATATTGAGCAATGTTTCCTTAAGAGCTTTGGAAGTTTCATTGGAGTCTTGTACCTAAACTTGAATTTTATGAAAATGATGCTATTTGAAAAACTCACTTAGCTTGGGTAATTGATTTGGAATAAATTAGACCCATCAGATATACAAGTAGAAATATTTTCAGAAGGGGAATTGGAAAACAAATGAAGGCTGTGGTAGGAGAGAAAAACTAAAAAGAAAGAAAAATGAGCCAAGTCAGTAGTGGGAAATTAATACAAAGGACAAATAAATGCAAAGTGGAAAGTAGAAGAGTCGTGATTCTTAAAGGAGTGAAAACTGTCGACCTAGCAGACATCATAAAGTTCATTTCTAATTCACTTAATTCTAACATCCTATTGGAATTAGTTTTAAATTTAGTGGACAAAGATGCTGTTGACTGCAAACACAATTTTCTAAAGAAGAGGTCAAGGAGAAGTCGGTGTCTTCACGTTTCTAGCAGCTCGCTGGGCCAGATGCAGTGGCTCAGGACAGCCCTTGAGAAAGGGAATTGTGCCTTTGCACACACCTTTCCTTTTTTGTTTGTTTCATTTTTATTGTATTTAGTGAAAAAGTCTTGCTATGTATCCCTAGTTGGTCTGGACTTTTCTCTGCAGACATGTGCACCTCAGAGCAATCCTCCTGCCTCTGCCTCCTGAGTGCTGGGATTACAGGGGTGTCCACTACACCCAGCTTAAGCCAATGTTTTTCTTCTTGCTTGTTGGGAGATAGCATGTTGAGAGGTTTTCTGTTCAACCTAGGAAAGATCAGTAATGCATTCTGAGTTCACACATTTGTAGATTCTCTTGTTCACGCTAATGGCAGTAGAGCCCTGTTTCAGTGGAAAAGCAGTAGCTTTAACTTGATGAGTGTATCGTTCAAGCAATATAGTCTAGAATATGAAGATAATATTGTATATTTAACTCTGCAATAGTATAATTAAAGGCACTCCTTTCTTCAAGGACTGTTTTTAGAATATTACTGATAGAGTTAGCACATTATTGTGTTTATGAAAAAGAATACTCTTAGGCAAATACTGATTAACTTCCTTTTCTTGTTTGTCTGAAAGTAAATACTTTGGACACAACCTTAAGGTGATATGGAGGGAGGGGAGTTCTTAAAAATTTATAAAAGCCTGAAATCCAACAAAAAGTTGGTCAGGTAGGCACTTTACAGAGCTCCCGAGCTCCAGAAATTTAGAGCCTCATCATGAAGATAATGAAGGTGTACAGACGTTAAAGCAAAGACAGATGAGAACTGGGCAGTTCAGGTTGGGTGACATATTCTGCCATGGGAACCTTCTAACCACGGGAATAAATTGGTGTGTGGTATGCCTTTGGCATGAGAAGAACATTGACAAGCCAGAGAAGCAAAGCTTAGGGCTGGTGGGAGGTGGAAAAACAGGAGGACCTAGGAAGAGGTGGTCAGCAGATCTCTAAGGTTCTGATCGGGAGGTCGTGAACATCAAGCTGGAAGCCATCCATCCTCTAGACAATGTGGTAATAATTCGTGACTCCTCAGGTCAAATTTCAATGCCAAAGTGAAAATGAATAGTGAGTGAGGTGTTTGAAGAGGACTGTGGTGCCATCTGCTTCAGTGACGACAACCATTTACATGGGAAAGTGCCATCCAGATGGACAACTTAGATGAATTTTCATGAGAAAACTCCACAGCTCTTTGTCTCATCAGAATAGTACTTTCATGTTTCTTTTAAACAACAAAATTTAACAACATAGAGCAAACATAAAAGAGTCATCTTTAGAGGATTGTAAGGGTTAAATGATCATGTCATGGAAAACGAGTTTTTGAGAACCATCACAGTGCCTGGAGCTTTGGGTGCATTATGGCCTTTCATGGGATTTTTGCCTTTGCATTTTCAAAGGTTAAGGAATGCTGCCCCCCACTCTTGTATGAGGCTCAACAGCTCTCCATTCCTTTGGAGGAACTGGAAAGGCAGATCACATCCTTCTATGATTCTCTTGGGAAGATCAATGAGATTATATCCATTCTGGAGCATGAGGCACAATCTAGTGCTCTTTTCAAACAAAAACACCAGGTAAGAAAAACCCTTTCAGAGACATTATTTTAAGTCATATATAATAAGGTTGGAGTGTTCTTTACAGTAATAGAAATTCAATTAGTGCAAAAGGTATTTTCCCAGAATAGTAGAATACTGGTAACTGAAATCAAAGTCTGTCTTATCCCAAGACGAAAATCTGCCTTGTGTTTTATGGAGCAGTTTGAGCTATGTTCAGGGGGCAGTCAAGTTGGATCAGGTTGAGATGGTCAAGTTCCAGAATTCTGACTTAAGAAGTTCCCTGGGATCATTACTGAGGAGGGGACAAAAAGTTTGTAAGAGCCAGAGGTGGTGGATGATCAGAAGGCAGTAAGTTTTCCAGACAGCTGGTCAGTTACTCACATGAACTCACAGCAATGGTGACAGCGTGCATAGGTCCCATGTTTCTCTCTCTCCCTCTCTCTCTCTGTCTTATCTAATATTATGAATTCTGTAATTTCTAACAGTATAGGTCCCATGTTTCTCTCTCTCCCTCTCTCTCTGTCTTATCTAATATTATGAATTCTGTAATTTCTAACAGTATATAGTAATGAAGTCACAATCAGTATATCAGCAAACTCTATTCTAAATGACATCTCACCAGATTGAATGAAGGTTCATTCATTTTGAGGGATAGTGTCAATTCTTACCTTCCTAAATCATCACAAAATATGATTAAATACTATTTCCATAATTAAAGTCATATTTAGATTATTGATAACTAATATTAATATTTATAATATAGTTTCAAATTCTATCCTTTTAACTTCCAAATGTTCAAAAGGAAAAGCTGCCCTTTGTCAAAAAAAGGCCTTCTTTTAATATCTGCATCTAGATCACTAAAAATGCATCCACGTGAGCAGGTTTGAATATTTTTTTCAAGATATTTGAAGATGTGGAAGCACAAGTGATGCGCATTCAAGACAGAAATGACACTCTAACTCCAGCTGGGCTGGACTGTGTCCACTCTGTCTATGGCCAAAGTTGGTAGAATGTAAGGCTGTGAGGCAGAGAGACAGGGCCTGTCCATCACTGCAGCATGTCATCAGGAAGAATGTGACAAGAACAAGTCTCCCACAGGTCTGCTAGTCTGCTGCCTACTTTATTGGATCTCAGTAAGGCCCGTGGCTTGTCTATAGGGATCCAAATGCTGTAATCCAGCATCCACAGCTGATGTAAAATCTGCTATATCCATTAAAGCAATTGCTCACTGGGTTAAATTCACTTAGTTTAATTAAGAGCTGAAATGTAGATTTGTTTTGTAATTGTTCTCTTAAAAAAAAATAGGTCCACCTATCACCACGTCAGAACTATGTATAAACTATACAACAGTTTTTAGGCTCTGTCATTTTCTTAATGTTAAGATGTGCACGAAGTATAAAAAGTCAAAAGCCTCATTGTGACATTTAAATGCCTCATATAAAAAGCACTGACTTCAATGATTGCTTAAAATCAAGTTCTTTTGGAAAGTGCTGTTCCTCTGCACTTCTGAATTTACTTATCACTAATTAAAAGCCTGGGAGCTCTACTATGTCATTTATAACAGTCCCTCCCTTCCTTCCTTCTCCCCTCCTTCCTGTCATGCTGGCGTGTAAAGCATATCGTTGTGTCTCTCCTTTCCTGATAGGAACTGATAGCTTACCAAGAAAACTGTAAGAAATCCTTAACACTCATCGAGAAGGGCAGTCAAAGTGTTCAGAAGCTTGTGACCCTGAGCCACATGTTAAGGCACTGGGATCAGACAAAACTGCAAAGACAGATTGCAGACGTGCATCATGCCTTCCAGGTTAGTTTTTCTCCCTGATTCACACTTGAGTCCAGAAAAATACAAAGAATGAGGACAGACAAGTGATCATCACTAAAAGACCTCATCGTCAGGTATTTGAAAGTATTTGAAAACCATCATTTCTTTTCTGATAATAATATTGAAAAAGTTAAATATTCTCACCATAGTGAAATGTCTTCCTTCCAAGTGTTTTTAAAGCAAATGATGATGATGTTGATGATGGTAATGTAATATTGCATTTGACAAAATGATGCCTCAGAATTGAGAAAGCTTTCTATTAGGATCGCTATCAGTCCTCCAAATCCATACAGGTTGCCCATCTGTGGATTTTATCAGCTGCAAGTAGGCAGACACTCACATCTATACTAAATGTACATCTGTGTGTCATGTACTGCCTTTTCTTGTCATAATTACCTAAATAATAGAAATATTCATCTGACATTTCTTAATGTGTTCTTAAAAGTAATCCAGAGATGATTTGTCAGTAGAGTATACAGGAGACTGTGCCTAGGTTACATGCAAATGCTTCATTTCATACAAGATACACTCATCATATGCATGTTGATATCTTTGGGGGTCCTGGATCCAATTCAAGGATACCAAGGGATGACGGTATCATTTTTACATTAAGGATATGATCAAGAAAACTGGAGATTGGAAGAAGCACGTGGAAGCCAATAGTCGCTTGATGAAGAAATTTGAGGAATCTCGGGCCGAGCTGGAGAAGGTGCTCCGGGTGGCTCAGGAGGGCCTGGAGGAGAAGGGAGACCCTGAAGAACTCCTTAAGAGACACACTGTGAGTCTGTCCCAATTGCAGCACCTGACCAAGTGTAGACAAACTATCTTGGAGAACAAATAAGACCATTTGATCTAATGCAGAGGAGAGGAAATTTAGGAAGGCAGGAATTTTGAGGATAGGAGACCCCAGAAACAGCAGGCACAGAACCCTACCAGTGACTGGCTTGCTGACTTATGTGAGGCTCTAAGATCATGGAGAACCAGGATAATTTAGGCTCTCAGATTACTAATTCATTATTTAGCTCAGAAAGTTTTATAGATAAATATTTTCTTAAATAGATTTTGATGAGTGACGACACCCTTCAAGATCAGTTAATGAACCCTTGTGTCATGGCATAGATACCAAGCTGCTTGGAGTCTAGTAGATAGTACACAGAAATGCTAACATTGTAAAATCACCTGCATACTCATCCTACTTGTTTAAATGACATTAGTATTGAGGATATCAGTGCTGGATAAATGGTGTGGAACAAGGGACAACATTCTGAGAACATATACTTTGATTATTTTTCCTGAAATTTAAGAGACATTTGTATCAAAACCACACTCTCAAAAGATGATGCAATGGATTAGGGACACGGTTTTCTAGACCTAGGCCAAAAAAGTGTGTGTATGCAGGTGTATTGTCTCTGTCTGCTTGAACTACTATAACAAAATACCCTGGTGGCTTTGATGGCAGAAATTGATTTTCCTCACAGTTCTAGAATCTTTTAGTCAGAGATCAGCCTAACATCGTGGAGGGGTTCCAGTGAAGACTCTTTCTGGCCTCCAGATGAATACTTTTTTCCATGTTGTTATATCGCTGGAGAGAGAGCTTGCCTACAGCATCTCTTCCTGTAACATTAATTGTATCATGACGGTCCCACCTTCATGACCTCATCCAAACCTAATAACCTGTAAGGCCCCAGCTCCAAATTCTACCATATTCATGGTTAGGGTTTTAGGACATAGCTTTTTGCAGGATACACAGTTCTATCCACAACACATCTGTTCAAGTATACACGATGGGAATGTGGTAACGATTCACAACGACCTTCAGAACTGATGTGTGTTGCAGGTAAGGGCTGTGAGGCATAGAGTCCCAGCTCCTGCCTTGTTCTTCTGACTTTACCAAAGAGGAACCAAAGGTCTGTCAGTATGGAATCAAGGTTTTAGGACCTTCCAGTGGCTTTTCAGAATACCCTACCAAATTTGGGAACTGCAAAAATATTTTTCCCTAAAATGTAAAGAGCAGTAATTAAATGTCAGGCATGATGACTTCTGACTCATAATTGTAGATGGTTGTAGTTTATTCAAGAACAGGCACTGCCTGGCAGTTTTGATGAAGGTGGCTGCTGGCTCGCAGGCTTACTGAGATGTGATCCTGTTTGTGACTTCATTTATTCTGCACAGTACCATAACCACCGTCCCTCTCTGTGGTAGGAATTCTTCAGCCAACTGGATCAAAGGGTCCTCAATGCATTTCTGAAAGCCTGTGATGAGCTCACTGACATCCTCCCTGAGCAGGAGCAGCAGGGGCTGCAGGAGGCAGTGAGGAAACTACATAAACAGTGGAAGGTGAGTAGGGTCTGCAAGAATACCTTGTCCAGGGGCTGGAGAGATGGCTCAGTGGTTAAGAACACTGGTTGTTCTTGCAGAAGACTCAGGTTTGAATCCCAGCACCCACATGGCAGCTAACAACTGTCCGTAACTCCAATCTCAGAGGATCCGACAGCCTCTTCTGACCTTCACGGGCACTGCACAACACGGGTGCACTTACCTACATGCAGGCAATACACGCATACACATAAAATAAAAATAAAGAATGCCTTGTCTAGAGTTAGTGAAGGGGAAGAGCCTGAGGAAGTGCAAGTCCAGGCTAAGAAAATTCAGAAATTCATGGGAAGTCACTAAAGCAACCCTTCCCATTGAAAAATGACTTAAACTTGAAACATGATACAGCAGAATTTTGTTATTCATTCTTTATAGCAGTATAAGTTTTATTCTTTTGCTTAACAACTCATTGTTTCCTAATTTTATGACAGGTGTGACAAAACCAATGAATTTGTTCAAGTAACATTTAATGAAGTTTTCTTAGATAAAAAATATGACTTAGGTATACTACTAAAATCACACACACACACACACACACACACACACACACACACACACACCCAGGCTCAATGATTTTACTATCTAGCTATCTAAAAATACAAATGAAAGCATTTAATGGGTAAGGAACCAGTGATGAACCAAACCTCAGCCTTTTCCCCTAGAGAGTTTAGAATTCAGTTAAAGAAAACAACTAGTGACAAATAATAAAAATATAGTGAAAAATTAATCCCCAGATGCACAGTGTTCTCTTTGTGAAAGCAGAGACATGAGAGAATAAATTGGAAAAGCCTGAATGCACTCATGACTTGTTTTATATTTTATATGTGTGAGTGTTTTGCCTGCATGTGTGTATGTGAACCACATGTGTGCAATGTCCATGGAGACCAAAAGAGAGCATTAGGAACTGGAGTTTGGATGGTTGTTAGCCACTATATGGGTGCTGGGAACTGAACCTAGGTCTTTTGCAAGAGCAGCCAGTGCTCTTAACCATTGAGCCCTTTCTCTGGTCCCAGTCATGAGTTAAGATTTCAAGGAAAAAGCAGAAATGCTGAGGGTGAGGTGCAGGATGGCACCCCAAAGCTAGGAGAAAGCCACAGGTGCACAGTGGGGAACACAGGGGCTGGGTCAGGCTCAGTCTGACCCAAGAGTCATGTACCATGGAGGAGCCCTGCAAAATTAGGGACATGAAGCCTTTTTGCCATGGGCCTGTCAGTGCCTAGAGGCATGGTGGAACAACACAGACTCCCCAGGGCTGCCCAGTCAGTGGGAAGGCTTCTTCAGATGCAGATCAAAGGTGCCATGAGGAGCTGATTCCCTGCATGTTGTATGAAGGCGTCTAGAGATCCAGATGACTGGCAGCTAATGCTTTCTCTATCAGTTATTTTGTTTCTGAATTCTAAAGTCTCAGTAACACAGGCTAAAACATCATCCTGTGCAAGGGAAAAATACAGTAAAAAAGGTGGTTGTTTTGCTTATTAAATCTGAAATTCTAAGTGTCCCATTTAAATATATATTCATTCATTCATTCTTCAACCTAAGTTTCCTGGGATGTCTTTGAAGCTTAGCATACCACAAACATATCACAGAGGCTGCAATTGAAGGCTGTATTTTACTGCTCGAATATGCACATGGATCTCACCAGGATCAACTGCCATAATCTTTCCATAGCCCCTCCTCATTTTCATTTCAATTACCTTAATAATCTACTTAAAAGCTAGTATTTTTAAATGAAGAAATTAAGAAGTATAGAACTAAAAGTAATCATGAATCCCATGCTTGTACCAAAGGAGAAGAATGTTTAAATGCTGTGCGTTATTTGACGGTTTCCTTAATTTCTCTAAGGAAAAGAATATATGGAAGTGGTCAGCAGCTCTCGATTATTTAACTCTGTGTTGGGGGCTGAGTACTAGAAATGGTTTCCTTGAGTGAAGTGGATGTAATATTTGTCCCTTCCACCTTGTGAGGGTGGTTGACAAAGCACAGGGGCCCCATGGTGGGAAAATGACACAGCATCAGTATGTGATTTAAATCTAGATTCAAACCTCAGCTTTGTCCCTAACCCTAGAGCTTCAGTAGTCATTAATCTTGTATGGAGCTATTGAGAAAATTAGATAGAATAATCACTTTTAAAACACCTGACCTGTAACAGGTAGAGAGGACTCTGGGAGTTGGAAGAAAAGAGGAATACTTACTAGGAAAGGTGGCACGTATCTTTAATCCCAGCATTCTGGAGACAGAGACTGGTAGATCTCTGTGTGGTTGAGGCTATCCTGGTTTACACAGTGAGTTCCAGGCTAGCCAAAGCTACATAGGAAGCCCCTATGTCAAAAAAGGAATATTTTAGGTCATTTTGGCACCTCAACGGGAGACAGACCTAGTCAGAAGCATCATTCTGTTTTTCTGGGTCTTCTGTGGATGCAGGACCTGCAGGGAGAGGCCCCTTATCATCTGCTCCATCTGAAAATTGCTGTGGAGAAGAACAGATTCTCAGCCGCTGTAGAAGAATGCAAAGCCGAGCTGGACAGAGAAACCAAGCTGGTGCCCCAGGAAGGCAGTGAGAAGATCATTAAGGAGCATAGAGTACGTGCCAAACACCAAGTACATAACCATGTAAAGTGCATAGATAGTTAAAAGATATGATGGTCTTTTAAAAACATCTTAATCACATTGATGTCTTCAGGAAATCGGTCCTTAGTTTTTCAGCAAAAAATATAAAGTTGTTGCATGGCTTCTCACAGAGATGGCGAAAACATTTATTATTTCTTAGGTTTTCTTCAGTGACAAGGCTCCTCATCATCTCTGTGAGAAGAGGTTACAGCTCATTGAAGAATTGTGTGTGAAACTCCCAGTCCGGGACCCAATCAGGGACACACCTGGAGCTTGTCACGCAGCTCTCAAAGAGCTCCATGCTTCCATTGACAGCACTTACGTGAAGCTCATGGAAGACCCAGACAAGTGGAAGGACTATGCCGGCAGGTACTCGGAGGTCTCCAGGAAGTGTCTAGCCAATCTTCAGTGTTTGCTCAGAGATCTTTATAAAGCAGGAGATGGCCTGTATTTCATTTCACGCAACAAGGAAAATTTAGTTGCGTGATCAATTCTGCCTATGCTTCTGTAAAAACGTGCTTTGTTTACTTTGTTTATTTGTTTATTTATTGTCTTTTTGAGACAGGGCCTCCCTGTAGTCCCAGCTGGCCTGGAACTCGCTATGTAGACCAGGCTGGCTTCAAAGGCACAGTGATCCACCTTCCTCTGCCTCCCCAGTGCTGAGACTAAAGGTGTGTGCCACCACGCCCAGCTCTGCTTCACTTATTTTTAAAGATTTGAATTTCAGTCCAAAGCTGGGTGAGGGACTCTATTTCAAAATAACCTGGAAATTCCTGAGGTTGGCTAATACCTTCCTCCCTGCTTTTCCCATATCCCTTTTTCATAGGAGGGCTCTATTAGCCAGTGTTACTCTGGTGGGGACATATGAAGCCAGACTACAAGTGGCCCCTCCCCATCCCCACCCCAGGTATTCAGGCATGAGACACATTTTTGTCACCTTGACTGAGCTCCCTTAACGTTACTGAGCTTAGATATGACACATGTTAATGTTTCAGAAAATGTAATCAATTTGATTTCCATTTCAATGAGTGAATTCAAATTAGGTGATGTTTTCTAACCATTTTGAGATGTGGCCCCTTTCATAAGAAAATGCTTGCATGATTTCAGATTTGCCGAGTTCTCATCTTGGATATCTGCAAAGGAGGTACAGTTGAAGGCCATCAAGGATGAGATCATCGACACTGCCAACCATGGCGAGGTTAAGCGTGCTGTAGATGTAAGTGTTGAACCATTGCTGGCTAGTGGGAAATTTCCAATAATTAAAAGAAACCACTAGCTAATGTAACTGCTGTCTTTTTTGTTCTCTGTAAAGTATCATAGGTTTCTGAACATTTCTTTAAAGGCAAGTTTCTTGTAGTACTGTGGTGAGCCTTAGGTTTTGGGAGTTTTTTCGCCTCTGTGGAGTTGTTGATAGCTTTGAGATTTAACCATGCTCAGCGATGCCTTTAATGCAGCTTTTGCTAATGGGGATGCTGGACTTGGAAGCTGCTTGTAAAACACAGCAGAGATTTAAGACTTGCCGCAGGAAACAAGAGCATTGCGTGCTTCTGTACAGTGTAGTTTCAACCTTATAAACCTGAAGACACAAGGAAAGAAGGAAATATTCTCTGAGCAACTGTCTTCTGTTGTAATCAGGTCGGACTGCTTCATTTCAGCTGTTTGGAGAGGCAAACCCAGCCAGGGTAACAGAGCTCCAGGCTCGAACACACTGTATAGTCTGTGACAAGCATTCAGGATGGCCCCTTTTTATTACTGACACCTCCATCTTATAGACAGACTATGGTGAAAATTCCTTCAATGTTTCTAACCCTTGCAGGTCACTATGAAAAAGAATGCATTGCCTTTCTGTTCCTGCCCTTCTGCAGTCCTTTTATTCTGAGTAAATTATATAGTTGCCTGAGGTGTTAGTGGGCTCAGTAATATCATTGTGTGCATACAGAAAGATAGACTTTTCTACCGGCTGCTTTTTAAAGATATCTTACAATGTGGAAACCAGCTGGTTCTGAAGTCAGGTGATTCTTTTTTGGCATTCATTTGCCCTGCAAAAGTTCTGGGACAGCCCTTTGGATGGAAGCCCCTTTCCTAGGCCATCTATAGCTAGTGCAGGAGGGACCATCATCATGCCTCTGTTGTTAGTCCTGGAGGCCTGAGTTCCTGAAGTCTTTCCAGCACTGCCTGACTAGTGAACATTCCCTGCTGAGTTAAAGCTTTGATCCTATGTGTGTGTCTTAATATAGGGGACATTGACTTCTAAAAGCTAATAAACACGAGACACAAACTTTAAGTTGAATTAAAATAAATCTCTACGAGATCTATGAAAACATTCAACAAACTCTTCAACAAAATCCACCAATAAGTTAATTTTAAAGCCAATAAAAGGGACTATCATTCTTTTCTCCAAAAATATCCTTCCAATTAATAGGAAATCAGATAGCATATGGTATATGTGTGTGTATTATAGATCCTAAATATCATAATTTGTTACATACATGCATATATCACATATGTTATAAATTCCAATTTGGGTATTTTGTATTTTTAAAAAATATTTATTTTTATGTGTATGAATATATTGCCTGCATGTATGTAAGTGCATCTGTATGTAAGCACCTACATGTATGTAAGCACGACATGCATGCAATGTCCATGGAGGTCAGAAGAAGGCATTGGATCCCCTGGAACTGGAGCTATTGACGGTTGTTAGCCTCCATGTGGGGGCTGGGTCTCAAACCCAAGCCCTCTGCAAGAGCAGCCAGTGCTCTTAACCACTGAGCCCTATCTCTCAACCCCAGAAGCAAGCACCTGAACAGGACTTATTTTATATTTTTATATAATACTGTTAGAAGCATGTTTGCTGTAAATGTAAATATACAGCTTATCTAATTCTGAAGGTGATTTAAGTGTGCACATTGTTGGCTCTGCCTGTTAGATTGTGGCATTGGGAAGCCCTTCTGTTGGCACCTGTAGACCTTTGCTCAAGATGTGTACAAAGTACAGCAAGAGCAGGCCCTCCACAGCTAATGAATGCCTACTTCTTTTACATCTGCTTTAAAGACCCTCTCTGCTTG
Organism: Nannospalax galili; assembly: GCF_000622305.1. NCBI lineage: Eukaryota > Metazoa > Chordata > Mammalia > Rodentia > Spalacidae > Nannospalax > Nannospalax galili. Next base: position 2,349,552 of record NW_008356845.1, read on the forward strand.
AGTTCTTTCTTGCTGGAAAGTTGTGATTTACAATGGCTTTTGTTAATAGAGTGTTCTTTCAGGGCTGGAGGGATAGCTCAATATTTAAGAGCACTGACTGCTCTCACAGAGGACCCAGATTCAGTTCCCAGTACCCACATGGCAGCTAACCTCCATCTGTGACTCTAGTTCCAAGGGATCTGATGCCCTCTCCTGATTTCTGTGGGCATTGCATGCATGTGGTACATTTGCATATATGCAGGCAAAACACTCATACACATGCAATAAAAATAAATAAATTTAGCTGGGCACAGTGGCACTCACCTTTAATCCCAGTACTTGGGAGGCAGAGGCCCATGAATCCCTGTGAAATGGAGGCCAGCCTGGTCTCATGTAGTGAGTTCCAGGCCAGCTGGGGCTACAGGAAGACCTTGTATCTAAAAATTAAAAATTAAAAATTAAAATAAATTTAAAACAAAGTGTTGTTTCATTCCAGGAGATCAGAAATGATGTTACCAAAAAAGGCGAGACTCTTAGCTGGCTGAAATCTAGGCTTAAAATTTTGATTGAAGTTTCTTCTGAGAATGAATCCCAAAAGCGAGGAGATGAGCTGGCGGAACTATCCAGCTCTTTCAAGGCTCTGCTGGCTCTGCTGTCAGAGGTATGTCATTCACTATGCTCCAAGCACAGTTCTGCGGGAGGAATCTGCAGGGCTTTCTTATTTTTTTAGTTTATCAAGTAGTTTTATAAATAAACAGCATCTTAAACATTAGTTATTTATAAGAAGATTATTAGGAAAGATGAGTATAATGCTTGAGTTATGGACAGGACAGTATTATTTTATGGGTTAGTTCGCATTAATGACCTGTTGGATGGGTTAGTTCGCATTAATGACCTTAATCTGAAGTCCAAAGCTGATTGGTCTGCATTGGTTTTTGCTCTTACTAAAAAATAAAAGCCTTGTGTCAGGCATGGTGGTGCAAGCTTTTAATTCCAACACTTGGAAGTCAGAGGCAGGTGGATTTTTCTGAGTTGAGGTCAGCCTGGTCAACATAGTGAGTTCCAAGCCAGCTGGGGCTACAGGGAGACCTGGTCTCAAAATACAAAAAAGACAAAAAAAAAAAAAAAAAAAAAAGAACATTGTTGTTTCATGGTCACTTAAAGGCATGCCACAAAGTTTAGGAAAACAGTCTGAGAAGCCCAGTTTGGTGATAACACCCCTGCGATCCCAGCACTTGAGAGGCAGAGGCAGGAGAATTTGAAGTTCAAGACCAACATAATCTACATAGCAAGTTTAAGGCCAGCCTGGGCTACATAAGTAAGATCCTATCTAGAAAGAGAGAGAGAGAAGGAGGGGAGGGTAAGGGAGGGAAAGGGAGAGGAGGAGGGAGGGGAGGGGAGATACTTGAAAGTCAGAGGAACTCGGCCAGAAGTTAAATTTGTAGCCTACTTCTGTATAATCTTCAGTTTATTTGTCACTGTCTGTAAGCCCTAATTGCCTTACTTGTCAAAAAAAGGTTTAAAATACACTAAAAGGGCATCACAAAGATTCAATGCAGTATTGGAGATGAAGCTGGTGGTAGTGTTTAGATTTAAGAGTTAAATGTTCACTAGCTGGTAACCCGTATTAATAATAAAAAATTCAAAGGTTAGTCAGAAGACCAGAAAAATTCCATTTTAGCTAAGGCCTACTCATTCTAAACTTCTTAATACGCATCCTGATGGTTTTGTTTTGTTTTCTATATTTCTTTTAGATTAAAATGTTCAAACTTCATGTCTAGTAGGGCTTCTTCCACTCTGATTTGTGGGCTCCCTCCCACAAAGCTTAAGAAGGCAAATAGGTGTTTAATGCTATGAATTTGTGAGGGGGGAGACGGTGTGAAAAGGAAAAGTCAAATCAGTATTTACCAGTGCCGTCTGACACTGTTGAAGTAAAAATGTCATAGAAAACAGAAGATTACAAAATACCCACAGAACTCTCTGATTCTGAAGATCAGGAATCTTCAACAAAAGTCCCTAACCGACAATTTGCCCGTTCGCTTTTACAATATTAACCCATGTCTATGGAACCCTTGTGACTGTGGGATTGACTTTATAAAAACCCCTGAACTGCTGTGGTTTTAGTTTTATGTAATAATTTTGAGAGGCAAATTAGTTAAGAAATTTGGACAAATTAAAAATAGTGATATGATTAATCAATTTATAGAACATAAAAAGCTATTTCTTTTTTGTTTGGTTTTGGGGTTTTTCATTTTATTTTATTTTGTTTGAAATGGTCTCACTGTGTATGTAGCCCAGGCTGTCGTAGAATTCGCTATTTAGCCCAGATTGGCCTCATGCTCATGACAATCCTCTTGACTCAGCATCTTGAATGCTGGGATTGTAGGCATACCGCTCCCAGCTTATGACTTATTTCAGTCCTTTGATTGTCTCTTACGGCAATAGTGAAATATATTTAATTACCATTACCGTACTTTAGATGAAAATCTGATGTTGGTTCTTCTACCTTAGTGAAGATGGGTAAAGTAAAAGTGAGTGTAACATTCTCAAAACGTAGTATGTGTGCAGGTGATCGTTGAACCAAGATCCAACAGTCTTAGTCACACCATTAGATAAATGCGTAGTGTATTTTTAACCATCAAATACATCTTTGGCAACCTTATAATTATTAGTTGATAGTTCATAACTTCATTATCCTTCATGTATTCTTATAATGTTTCCCATGGGACTTGTAGATACGGTCTCATCTACTACATGTTTATTCCGACATTACCTCTTCACATACTCATGTATTTTAAAGTATTGTGTAATTTGTACTAGTACCATATTTTGCTATTTAATCATTTAGTAAAAACACAAAAAGGTGAATATAGAAAAACATATTCTGTCTAAATACAAATTATAGTAGCAAGTGGATTGGGCACAGTCTGTCCCATTTGATGATAATCTATTTAATATTTACATTAATGATGAACACAGAATTTTGGCAATTACGCAGTGTAACAAAGGAGTAAACGGGGGAAAGAAAGGGAAAAATGAAAAGAAAGAAACGAATGAAAAGAATACAGAAGGAAAAAAGAAACAAGCCTGTGGGCAAGTGTAGAATCTACAGAACGGTTACTTATGTCAACAGACCTGAAGCTTTGTACAGATCTGGGGTTTGGGATTCTTTCAGGTTTTCACTGCTGGGTATTTGGAGAACAACACGCTCTGAGTTACATTGGACAAACACAGATCAGGTTACATGGAAGACAACTGATGGTAAAATACAAAATTGATTCTCTCAATGAAGACGGAGACAATGGAAGTTACTGATGGAACTAAAATAGAGAAAGCAAAAGCCAGAAGAAAAGACTGACTGAAAATTTAAGAAAATGATGATGATGAGGAGGAAGATCCACCAAAGGACTACAAGTTTAAGAATTACACTGATAGGGTCTCCCTGTAGCCCCAGCTGGCCTGGAACTCACTAAGTAGACCAGGCTGGCTTCAAACTCATGGAGATTCGCTTGCCAGTGCCTCCCAAGTGCTGAGACTAAAGGCATGTACCACCATGCCTGGTCTCTGATTTTTTTTTTTTTTTTTTTTTTTTTTGTATGTGAGGCTGGGGATCAAATCCCCAGGTCCTTGTGCATGCTAAGCCAGGGATATACCACTGAGCACATTCGTATTGGAAGAATATCTTCAACAAATGCTTTTTTATTCTTCTCAATTTCCCCCGTATTTTTTGAATAGTATGTACTCAACTTTTTGTATAAGGTGCTATGATAACTAGATATTAGTCATGAGATTATAATCAAGGGACCTCAGGAGATAGTATATACAATAAATACCATTTTGTTACCCTACCTTGACTGTCAAGTCACATAGGTTTCTTTTTTCTTTTCTTATTTTTAGAATACCTTTTTACTGTAGAACAGAACGCTAGCCACATGATATGGAGTTTGAAATTCCCCTAAGGGGCTATGCCAGTGAATAACAGTTAAGATTTAAAATGATGTGAAAGAATAAAAGTTGGAGATCTCAGAATCTATTTTTCAGCTATTGACACACACTTTATGCATGCACTTAAAATATGTAATATTTCAGGGGACAAATTTCTAAGGTGTAAGTTCTAGAGAGGTAACGGACAGCATGGTAAACTAAACTATTTCATATACAGGAGATTGGTTAAGACAATAAACCTCATGTGCACCTACAAAGAAAAGGTGTGTGAGGTGGTGGAAGGACTAATTAACGAGTATTTAGGCATTTCATAATGCATGTGTATAAAAGCATCTTACTGCACACCTTGGATCTACACAATGCTAATTTGTCAGTCTCATCTCCATTTAAAAAGAGATTCCATGAACTTGGCTAAGTCGCATATGTTTTAATTTTTTTCCCATGAAAATTTAGGTTGAAAAGATATTAAGCAACTTTGGAGAATGCGTTCAGTACAAAGAAATAGTGAAAAGTTCCCTTGAGGAGTTAATGTCTGGCTCCCAAGAAAGCCAGGAGGAGGCCGAGAAGATCCTGGACACAGAGAATCTGTTTGAAGCACAGCAGTTACTCCTTCATCACCAGGTACTTGTGTGACGTTGATTAAAGATGAACAGGTCCTCAGGCTGAGGGATTCAGAAAGAGATGAAGAATGGTACCTGGCTGAATGGTTCAGAGCACCTGGGAACTCTGTTTTCTGTTCTCTACGGTAAACATTAACTATTTCAGAGTACCCTGCAAGACAAATTCCTAGGCATTTTAGCTTGGGAAACTATCACTTACTTGAAATGACACGTTTCAATGAGCATCATTTTAGAAAAGATTAGAATTAGGAGTAAAACGATTATAATACATATTCATAATCAACCTTCTTGTATGTTAGAGATTGAACCCAGACCCTCAAATCTAAACTACAACTCTATCACTGAATTATGTCCCCATTCCTTAATGATAAACTATTTTAATCAACTTACTTCCTGCTAGCCTAGTTGTGGACATTAAGATATATGCACAAATGGAATATACTTTGTCAAACTCAACACAATTAAAAATATGATTCAAATAAAATATTTAATGACAAAATTATGGCTAATTTAATACAGAAATGCTAATTTTATATATCAAAAACAAAAATGTAAATTACCTTTAAAGTATCTGTGAAACAGTAGCCTCCAGGTTTTATGGAGTTTAAGGAATTCATGTTTTCTGTACATTCCTGTCAATCATTGGAAAATTTATCAGGGTTCCATTGAAGTAAAAAAAAGTCTGGTTCTTGGTATTCATATTATTTTAAACTTATCATGCTGCTCTGAACAGATGCTTGTTTAGGTGTGCCTGCATTGTAAAGATACGTAAGCTAATCACTTGAAATCTGCGCACTGTTCTGCCTGAAAATTATACTTCATTTACATTTTTTTCTTTTAAACAACTTTCTCCAAAATATCTCAGTATATTAACCACTCAAAATATACCCATGTAGAAATCTCATATTATTTGCATTTTTACAGCTCAGATGATAAAACCAGAGTTGGGACTTTGAGTTTTTAAACAGAAAACAATTATTTAAGAAGAAGCATGTCAAATGGGCTATTTTGCTAAATTCTTTTGGGAGCATTACACAGAATGTGAAATGTTCTCCAAACCCACATGTGACTGAAACATTAAAGTCAAATTCCTTACGTTTTCCCATTTAGAACATAAGCTATACCTAAGTAATGTCCACCTTTGATTAATACAAGTTTCCTGTTATTATTGTTACAACCTCTACTTTAAAACACTGTTCAAGCCCATATGGCATGAAATTTTGCCTGTCATACCTTTGTTAGTGGGGGATCACTGCAGCCCTGCTATATAGAGAATAAAGTGTACATGTATCTGTTGCACAACTGCTTCCAGCAAACGACAAAGATGATCTCAGCAAAGAAGAGAGACCTGCAACAGCAGATGGAGCAGGCCCAGCAGGGAGCTGCAGGGCAGGCTGACCCTGGCCAAGAGGAGCTGCGGAAGTTAGAGAGCACTCTTACAGGCCTGGAGCAGAGCAGGGAGAGGCAGGAACGCCGCATTCAGGTACAGCTGGGCGATCAGGGGCTAACTCAGTGGAGGCTGGTCTGAGCTGACTTCCTGCCTCCAGCAGGAGCCAGTGTTCACCTGCATTAGTAACAGTCTTGCATTTTGTTAAGTAGATTACATGAACTGCTTCTTTAAATCATCTCAGAAGTCTTGCATATTAAGGTGAGTCTTGTAACCAGCACATTTTTCACATCGGGATGTTTGAACTAATTGCTTTTTCTCATTGCTGTTACCAAATGTCTGACAAGAAGCAATTTAAGGAAAGACGGGTCAATTCTGGCTTACAGTTCAAGAGGATACATTCATCATGGTAGGAAAGGCAGCAGAAGCCAGAGGCTGGCTGGTCACATTCATCCACAGTCAGGAAATAGAGAATGAACAGGAAGTTGCGATTAACTATCAAACTGCAAGGCCCACCCCTAATGACCCACTTCCTTAGCAGGGCTCATCATCCTAAGTTGCCACAGTCTTCCCAAGCATTACCACCAGGAGAGACCAGATGTTCAAACACATGAGCCTATGGGAGACATTTCATAGTCCATATTCAAATCACAGCAATGCTTAAGATAGCTTAAGAACTGTCCTCATGTCACAGAGCAGTTCCATGAAGAAGCAGGATATAACCACACTTGTCTGAGTCTTTGAATCTGGTCATAGCATTTAACATTTCCAGGAAATCTAGCACCTGTACCTTTAGGCTATCCTGTATTTGATAGTACTGTTGACACATCACCCTAATCATTGATTTTGAGTTTTTGCTACTTGTCTCCCTTTCTCCCCAACCTTTGTCCTTTCCTTTCTCTCTTTTTTTTTTTTGACAGAGATAGAAAAACTATTCTTTTCCTGTATCACTTATCTACGTTTTTAGCGACATCTTTAGATGTACAAGACTTTACAACTGCCGAGGAACTCAGAAGTCATTTGGTCCGCATATGGTTCTGCATAGATGGAGGCACTAAGACCTGGAAAGGAAATTCTACAGAAGACACTGGGATAGTCTTGAGTCAGTGCTGCTGTGTGAACTCCACACTGAGTTTACTGTGGTTGACAGCTTAGGAGATGAGTGACAATGCAGCGGTCTTTTTTCCTGTGCTCTGGTAATTTGTAACATGATGTGTTGTTTCTTTACTTATGTTTTTAATTTAGGTCAGCTTGAGGAAATGGGAGCGATTTGAGACAAACAAAGAGACGGTAGTCAGATACCTTTTCCAAACAGGTTCCAGCCATGAACGCTTCCTGAGTTTTAGCAGTTTGGAAAGCTTATCTTCAGAACTGGAACAGACAAAGGTATATTAAAGTCAAATGGTTCCTTGATTCTCTTTCAAAAAAGAAAATTATTTTCCTCCATTAATAATTAATTATTGTTGTACATTAATCAATTCTTATTATTTTTTTGGGGTGGGGAGCTTTTTGAGACAGGTTCTCCCTATGGCCACAGCTGGCCTGAAACTCTCTGCATAGACCAGACAGGACTCAATCTCACAGTGATCTGCCTGCCTCTGCCTCCCGAGTGCTAGGATTAAAGGTGTGCACCATCACATCCAGCTATTTGCACATTGAAGAAAGGTGGTGGCGTAGCCCTCGGTGCATGAGGACAGGTACCAGAAATAAGGTCGAGTTGACACTAAGGACAACTACCTGAAGAGGCAGTAAAAGGAGAGAATATGCATCCTAAGAGACAGAATAGAATAGCTGCTCAATAGAATAGCTGTACTCAGCTCCAAGCACAGTGAGCGCGGGGCTCCATCTGCACACCAGAGAGGCAGAACTTACCACTGTGTTGGGTGAGCTCAGCCCTGTGAGCTCTTGGAACAGTCAGGTAAATTATGTGAAACCTTTAGAGGAGTTGTTTGGGCTCCTTCGGTCGCTGCCGTGCCTGTCTGGGGTTGACTGGCTAAATTAGTACAGAAATAGGCCAACCAGTGGATAAGAGACTAGTCCATGCCCATACCTGTCTCCTGTCTCTATGCATGTCTGATCCAATACTCATAATTTTTTGCTATTTCCCCTATTAGTAATTTACTGAGTTTGTTTTTTTTAAATTATGTGCTCTGTGTGTGTGTGTGTGTGTGTGTGTGTGTGTGTTACCTGCATGTATGTGAGTTATGTTAGTAATTTACTGAGTTTGTTTTTTTAAAATTGTGTGCTCTGTGTGTGTGTGTGTGTGTTACCTGCATGTATGTGAGTGCACCCATGTTGTGCAGTGCCCGTAGAGGTCAGAAGATGGCATTGGATCCCCTAGCACTGGAGTTATGGACAGTTGTTAGCCACCATGTGGGTGCTGGGAACTGAACCCAGGTTCTCTGCAAGAGCAGCCAGTGCTCTTAACCACTGAACCAACTCTCCAGTCCCTGAGTTTCAATTTGTATAAGATCAGAGACTCTTAGACTTATGTACAGTTTTCATCAACCATTTAAATAGAAAATAATTTTAATTTTAATGATTTTGTGTATGAAAATGCAGCAATGTCTTTTATGATGCAAACAAGTTTTGGGGTGAATTTTCCTATGTGTCTCCACCCATGTTCCATCCAAAGTTTCTGATGCCGTAGGACTCTATCTGTAACAACTCCTTTGAACAGTTAACTGCCTGCATATGGATCAGATGCATTGTTTTTAGTCTTATCAAAATTCTCCTTAGCCCACTATCCTCAACACATTGAAAGTGATTTAATAATATGAACAGACATTTCCTGAGTATATACTATGTCATCACTATTGGTTATCATCTTTTTCAACCCTCAAAATCATCCTGTAGCTATCATGATTAATCCTGTTTATTGACAAGGGTGTACAAAGTACAAAGTTACTGCTAAACTTGTCCTGCATCTCTGGATTCCTAAATAGTAGAGAAACAATGCAATTTAAACCCTAAGGATTTCCATGCAGAGTTCACACTACAAGCCCTGATGTTACATTTTCACTCAAACCTTGAGCAGCTTTGCAAGCAACTTTACTAAGTACTTGTGAGCACCGCCACACAGGCAAGTGTCATTTATAATCCTGGCTGTCCTTGACCTCTTCGCTTGCCTTACATTAGATTCCATTTGACAGCCCACCGGTGGCTGCACTAAGGGACTTGGGCTCCCTCCGTGTGCCTGTATGGTGTGAATGGAAGGTCATTTTCAGTCTTTGGGACGGATATGGCTTTGCTGGTGGGAAAGTGAATATTCTGAAAAATGGGATTCAAAATTGTTCAGCTACTGAAGGGCAGAGCCCTTCAACTCTGATGAGTCAATTCTGTCCTCACATTTTCTCTGAACTTGGCAGTAAAGCCTTATGTGTTGCTCTATTTTTGCTTAAATTGTTTTCACCAACCTCATTCTGTTCTTTGATTGCCTCTGTATTGCACTTTTCCTGGGTAGAGATCAGATAAAACATGCTAAGAACAAATATAAGCATTTTCAAAAATGGATTTCTCTTTGTCTCTGGAAGACATGGGGTTGGGGCAACACTATTTTATACCTCTGAGTGTATTCATGGGATTCCGGGCGATTACGCTGAGATTTGTGGTTTTCAAACATGAATCAATAAAATATGTAAGTTCACCTGTGGTCATAGGGTTGTTTTAAGTGAAGACTTTAATGTTATGGCATTAACAAGTATCATAGTTTAGAATAGAAATTCTCTACTATAAGAAAGTTCTGCTTAATTTTATTCTCTTGAATTATAGGTGACTTCTCTGAAGTGACACTGATATTTCTTGAGGATATTATGTCTTTCAAACAGGAAGCTACAATAATGTTATATTCTAATTTTATCTTATCTATGGTATTATAATGAACTATAAAAATGATCCCTGGAACACAGTCATTTTGTATGGTATTGGAGAATAATTTTGAGAGATGCTTTGAGTGACAGGCTGACTTTTTACAAATATTTACATAGCAGTTATGCACAGCCTATTTAGAAAAGAGAAGCTGATGAATATTTAAACCTCTTGTCAGATTTTCTTACACGAGAAGAAATAAGATAGTAATTTTCTTCATTCAAGGTGATCACTGTTTATCATTTCTAACTTAATATTCAACATTATTTACCTGACAAAATTGAGATAGTATCTAAAATGTACCAGTGCCTCATACAAATTTAAAACTTTTGAATTAAAGTAGCTCAGAACTGTTGAAAATCAGCAGGTAGAATAAATTAGGTTTCCTCAGTATGAAAGACATGAAATGATAATTGGTACCTGCCAAGGTGTAAGGCACTCGAAAATGAGTTTGGCGGTGGAATTCTGAGTCCTGTTCCCAGAAAAAAAATATGATCCTGTGCATTTTACAAGAAGAGCATGAAAAATAATTCACCAAAGTAGGGAAATTAATGACTCAGGTTTGACTGGTCCCAAACTTGGGTTTGCTAGGGTTGCCGATGCATCTCGGTGGATAGTGTACTCATCTAGTACACGTGAAGCCCTGGGCTAGATTCCCTAGCACTGTACAAATCTGCTGTGGTAGTACCTGCAATCTCAGCACTTTAGAGGTGGAGGCTGGAAGATCAGAAGTTCATTTGCAAGTTCAAGGCCTGCCTTGGTTACATGAGACCCTGTCTCAAATCACAAGACATCAGCTTCTTTCTATCATGTTGTCTATGCATATAAATAAAATAAGATTTAACAGCATTAGGAATGGACTAGAGCTCATCCTGGAGAACTAATAAATTCTTCCTACAGAGAAAAATAAACTGGTATTCTGGGAAAAAAAAATCACTGGTACTCTGTCTTGGCTAAGATATTCTTCTATTAAATAAACTCTATTGGTTGGCCTAGAAATCGGTTGTCTCCATGTTTAAAGAATCAGTCACTACTGGTCATTTTGTGAACTGGCCTGTAGTAAAGTAACATATTTGAGAATAAGTTAATGATTATAACTAGCTTAGAATTCAAAATGAGAAGCCCAAATCAGGAAAGAGTAGAAAATCCATTTCTATGAGAATTCTAGGTAACCATGGAGATAGATGACTGGCTCTGCATATAAACTAAAAATACTTTAGTAAAACATCCAAATCAGCCATCAGCACATGAGCCATTGTACTGTGAAGAACATATGAAGCTGTCTAGTGCATCTGTCTGTCCATCTATACAGAATATGCAGTTGGCCTGAGGTCAGAGTTCGAGGGTTCAGAACACCCACCTAACAGCTATGACGTTTATTTTTCCTCTAGGAGTTTTCTAAGAGGACAGAAAGCATCGCAACCCAGGCTGCAAACCTCGTGAAGGAAGCATCAAAGATTCCACTGGGGCCCAGGAATAAGAAGCTGCTTCAGCAGCAGGCCAAGTCAATCAAACAGCAGGTCAAAAAATTAGAAGGCACGCTTGAAGAAGAGTACGTGCCTCACACGTCCTAAGTTTCTTCCTCTGACAGGAATTTCATGCAGGCTCTCGTGTGTCTTGTATTCAAAACAGTCTTTGAAAACTCCTAAGTGTCTGTACATTTCAACTTGCCTTGAGGAAGCAACTCACAATTCAAAAGAAAATACATCTTCATCCTAGGAACCAATATCTATAACAACAAAAGTATAGGAGGGATGTGGTATTTGAATCTTTATTTTCATGAGTAAGCCATAGCTATTGAATTATGTGGCCTTCGTACAATGCAGGAGAAATCTAAAAAAATAACCCATATTTGTCTTTTTACTATTTTGTTCTGCTGTTACCTGTTAGATGGAAGGGAGGAACTTTGAAGGCAGAGCTACCAGACCGAAGCACACATCAGGCACAATAAATACTGCCAACTCAAAGCTCATAAGCTTATTCAATAGTGCCCCAGTGGTCAAATTACCACTGATTCATATGCCATTTCCAGAATTACCTTAAAAGTCTATTTTATTTTTTAAATATTTAACATTTATCTGAAAAAGAAAAAGTGACCTTTTGGCCTTATGCTAGGCTTTTATATAGAGGATTTGAAGGAGATAAACTTCTGATATCCTGCTCGATAATCTCCAAATTAACACGGCTAGCATTTTTAACTTAGTGATCCATCTAATATATAGCCTATGACTCTTAAAAATAGGACCACACTTACATGACAGATTTGGAAAAAAATTGTTTTTAGTACTCTTTGGACCTTGTAATGAACATTTACATTTGCCTAAACTGTAAGTTTTGATAAAATCTTATTTGAAACAAATTCTGAGTTCAAATCTTGAGAATTTTATATTAAATATTCTCCATTAAGCTATGTAAATAACAAAGCTCAAAGCATATTAGAAAATAAGCCATTTCTAATGGACTGGACTCCCCATTTGAACCTTAATTTGATTTAAAATCCTGCCATATAAAATAGATGGTGTTTATGTTTCTTTTATTGCTAAGTGCATTAGACTTACCTATGATACCGATTTGAGACTATAATGCTATTGAATTTGACAATCAATTGATGCCATTATATTCATCTTGATATCAAGTGCCTTTTGGTAAACAGGGACATTCTGTTACTTTTCTTTTATCCAAGGACTCCAGTCAACTCAGTGCTAACATGTTAGTTTCCTAGTTTCTTTCTAAACTGAAAGCCATGTCCACCTGTTTATATATGCGTAGCTAATACCAACTGAGAATCTATAGTTGAAATTCTGCTCACTAGGCTAGTTACACAGAGAGCCTAAGTTGTCTGAAACAGGGGCTCATGAAAAACAATTTATAACAGTTTTTGGACTACAGGAGATCTGTGAATAGTTGAGATCATTATAGATTATAAATCAAAGGTTTAGCAGTATTGATTGGAGCAGCTGTCACTCTGCAACATGTGGTTCAGACCACAAACTCTTACCTTGATTCATGAGCATACACTTTACAAAAGTATTTCACCAGAAATCCTTACAATAGCACCACTCCTAGAAAGCCAGATTATCAAATGCTAAAAGCAAATTATTCTGGAAGAGTTCATTATTGTAAGTCCTGATGACTGTTGGTCACGTGCAGAGCTCGACTGTACATGACTCGGACCCTTTGTAGCTAGCATGACTTCATTTGAAGTGCAAGTCCATTCATAATGTGGCATATACACTGCCTTGTCCAATGCCCATTCCTGGAAGAGACAGGAAGGCTGAGGTCACATGCATAACTCAGGTCAAGTACGTGTTTTGTTTCTGCTCAAATAGTTTCCACTTTGAAATAATCACAAATGACTTCATTACCCTTTCACCTGATGATGTATGTGGAGAAATTTGTTGCTATTCTCTATGAAAATATTGCATTTTTAACTTAATTTGGTTAATTTTAGTATTAAAACCATGGAAATGGTGAAAATCAAGTGGGATCATTTTGGCAGTAATTTTGAGACCCTGTCTGCCTGGATAACAGAGAAAGAAAATGAACTCAATGCCTTGGAAACTTCACCATCTGCCATGGACATGCAGATCAACCAGATCAAGGTGACCTGCTCACACATTATGCTTGTAAACTATGTCTGCCTTTTAAGAACTCCTTTCTTAGGTTAATGTCATCAGAAGATGTTTGATCCCAGGACAACTCTTCCATTACTATGTGGCTCCTTAAATTAAATTCACACTAAGTTAAGAGGTTGTGATTGATACTGGGTAATACTTTACAGATGAAATTGTATATTAATATTATCTGACTTATGCATTCAAAGTCAATATTGTGTGCAATATCATTAAACTATTTTTTATGGTTGCATTATTCTTTTCTTTGATTTTGAGTTTATGCCTATGGAGTACCCTGTTCATTCATTTATATAACATGAAGTGTATTCATCAGCTACAACTGTCCTTTATAAGAAACATTCCAAATGTCTAGCTCCATTATGAATGGTGTTAACAAGGCTAGTGGCACACATCTGTAATCTCAAGCACTTTTGAGGTAAAGACTGGAAGACTGGCAGAAGTTTGAGATCAGCCTGGTCTACATAGCGAGACCCTGTCTTAAAAAGCCAAAAAATTACTCCTCCCCCACCGCCCCTAAAAAAAGTGTCAGTGGCATTTATCCCTCAATAACTTTAATAACCACAAGGGGGAGCTAGAAAGTTTTCTTCCTAGGTAAAGTCTTATAAACTTGGTTTCTCTATTCCCATTTATGATTCAAGTGTGGACAGACATGTTCTGATACATTAGCTTTCTAGCTTCCAAAAGAACCACACTGGTAGATGAGCATAGATCGCTTCATTGGAATAGTTTAGGAAATGGGTTGAATGACTTGAGCTTGGAATGATCGCCTTTCTCTATTTTCTTATTGATTCTTAGAGAATTTCATACATGTATACAGTATATTTTGATCATATTCATCCCTCGCTACTTCCAACCTCTCCCAAAACCTCCAACACTCCTCTCCTAACTCCCTGTCCTTTTTTCTTTATACTCTCTCTTTTATATAATTTCACACCACACATTTCAGAGTTGAACCACTTCTTTTGTTAGCTCTGCATCTTTTTTAAAGATGGCAAGCCCATTTGCCATTTATTAATTTTCTATTAAATTAATAAAATAAATGCTGAGGTGAGGAGACATCTCACATTATGACTTAGAACAAGCATCTATCATGTGTGGGGTGGGACAGTACCATGGTCAACTGATTACATACTCGCTCTTCAGATATCATTTGCAATCAGGAATCCATGAAATGTGGCATACACAGCTTGGAACCAGGGAATATAGATGCCAAGCCTTTAAAAGAATATTCATGAAGTGTTTTAAATTTTTTAAACCTGTTATAAAAAGTTGTCATTTAGTTATTTCCACTAAATTCTAAGAAAAGTAAAATGGCACATTTAAACAGTTAGGTCTTGAAACTTCTGCTTTCGGAGATTAACATACACTTTATAACTTAATCATTTCAATAATTTATTTACTGTTATGTTATTTTAACCCCTTTTAAAGCACCTCTGAACTATAAAACAGTCAAATTTCATCTTGCTATCATTCCTCAGGAAAATGATATTTTGTTATTAAATATCTAAATAGGTATGAATTTCCTTACCATAAAACTGGAAATGCATTTTGATTTGTCCAACCTGGTATGAATTTCCTTACCATAAAAACTGGAAATGCATCTTGATTTGTCCAAACTGGCATTTAGAAATGATCTAAAATATATTAATTGAATAGGAATATGAAACAAGGTTTTTACAGAAAATAAGCAACAATAGACTAGGGTGCAATGGGCCTTGGTCTAGGGTGTTCAAATTTAGGCTTACAGCATTAAGGAAGAGTAAAAATACCTTTAAAACAGTGTTTCACCTTAAGTCACTCTTATTATTAAAACTAATGAAGAGTTTACATGGTGCAATGACAATTTAAGCCCATCTTTGTTCATCATTAAATGCTATTCCAAATTGATATATTGTAAGAACACATTCTGGCTTCACCTTTTATCCACTCTCTGGGATGGAATTTTTATCATAATTTAATGATATAATTCTGAGACTTGTATTCATGAAATTATTGATGATATATATTGGTCTAAGAACTCAGAACTTTTCATCACTAAAATTTTTTGCTACTATATGTACTATGTGCATATAGAAAAATATTATTGAATACTTAATATAATTTGTTGAATTTGTGACTATTACAAAAGGACTCTATTCATACTCAAATAAAAATTACCTGTCAGATACACTTCTTGTAATCTTGCATATGAAAAATAAAAAGGTGGTGTCTACCAGACTTTTAACATGCTAGAAACTATTTCTGACTGTCACATTGAGGCAGAAGTCTCAAATTTATCTTTCTCAGAGTAACAGTAGTTTCCATTTATTTGAAATGGAAGCTTTGCATGAATTATTGATGCTAATTTGATTAAATGATTTAATCCTCTCCTTAGAGAAATACATTTTTCTTTTCTTGTACATAAATAATCCCACATTTATGAACTCCCCCCCCACCGCCCCGGGTGCTCAGCCAGCACATCCAATTAGTTCTTTTCCTGCATTGGCTAAAACGGCCTTTCTATCCCAAATTGAAATCACCATATGTATACTTTTTCCAGCCAACGAAGTCCCAGATCCTATTCGAATTTTAGAAATTAAAAGTTTTGAGTCTAGGGGGCTGGAGAGATGGCTCAGCAGTTAAGAGCACTAGCTGCTCTTCCAGAGGACCCAGGTTCAATTCCCAGCATCCACATGGCACCTAACAACCATCTGTAACCCCAGTTCCGGGGAATCTGATGCCCTCTTCTGACCTCCGTGGCATTGCACAACACGGGCGTACTTACACACATGCAGGCAATACACTCATACACATAGAATAAAAGTAATAAAATATTTTTAAAAGTTTTGAGTCTCACCTTAGACCAATGCATCGGATTCCTGAGGACAGGGATCTCAACTCATTCCAGATTTGGAAACCACTGGCATAAAGAACTAATTATAAAATTTAAAAAGGTTGTTTTATGTGGGAGTGCAATGGGTTTTAGTGAAATATAACCTACATAATTACCTTTTGGAAAAATTAAATATATTCAAATATTAGTATTCTTGTGAGTTCCTGGAACACACAGCTCCCCTGATCAGTTGACTCCAATCTTTAATTGACAAGGAAGCATACACTTCTCAGCCTTCAGAAGCGCTGTGTGGGTTCCAGGGACAACTTCATGTTTGGTTGACCATGAGGAGCAGCCATTTCTCTGTTTGTCTCTGTCCAGCCAGCACAGCCACCATTATTTTGCATTTTTAGATGTTTTTTCTACATGTCTGTCCTCTCCAAATGAGGTCAGGAAACACATGATGTTTATTCCCAGCTGCTCTTGCATTCCCCAAATGTGTTTGGAGGTCAGTTAAGGAAACTCTCCTGATAGTCTCTGCAGGTGATTGTACCATTTCATGGAGGCGAGACTGTTAAGCCCCCAATGTCATTTTTTTCTTGTTTTAAATACCAGGTCGCAATTCAAGAAATAGAAAGTAAGATCAGCAGCCTTACAGGATTAGAAGAAGAAGCTCAGTCTTTTGCTCAGTACGTCACCACTGGGGAGTCCGCACGCATCAAAGCCAAGTTGACGCAAATAAGAAGGTACTGGGTAGAACTCCAAGAGCATGCACAGTGCCTGGAAGGAACGATCCTGGGCTACTTAACGCAGCAGCAGAAGTTTGAAGGGAATCTTAGAAAGGTAAGAACTGGTCCTTGCATGCTACAGTTATATATTTCATGTTATATTTATATACAAATGTTCCAAACACCACAGAAAGACCAGAATAAGAACTAATCATCTGACAAACTGTGAACAGCTAAGTTTGGAATTATTTATATAGTTCCTCTGGGGGCATCTATGCACTTGCTTCATTACATATTGCGTTAAGGTTAAGTCTTAATTTTTCTTTCAAAGAAGAGGCACTGATTTTAGATTTTATTAAAAATGCCTTTTGGAAAATACAATGATCAGATTGAAAGTTATCCATAAAATTCAGACATTTTATGGGGGCTGGAAAAATGGCTCAGCTGTTAAGAGCACTGGCTGCTCTTGCAGAGGACCCAGCTTTGTTTCCCATCACCCACATGGCAGCAAATGATTGGCTATAACTCTAGTCCCAGGGGATCAGACACCCTCTTCTGGCTGCCACAGTCACTACATGCACATGTTATGTTTACATACAAGCAGGCAAAATACTTGCACATGTAAAATTACAGATAGATAAAATTGTTTTTAAAAGGCAGGTATGATGTGTCCTCAATAACCTTCTCTGCCTTGATATACATCTTTCTTACATTAGTTTTATATTCTACCTTTTTTTAGATCCAGCAATCCGTGTCTGAATTTGAAGAGAAGCTAATGGATCCAATTAAAATATGTTCTTCAGCTACAGAGACGTATAGAGTTCTCCAAGAGCACATGGTGAGACTGTACCTCCATGCTTCTTCTTATTTCAAAAAGCTCGTTGATTCCTACTACTACTTGAAAAGAAAACAGAATAAATATTTTTTGTGAGAGTTAATATAAGTGGTTCAGATAATTTTATGTAACAAATCTCATATAACAAGACAGATAAGTATGCAAATAGATTTTCAGTATACATATGAAAGGAATCTTCATTTTAAATTTATTTCTTAGGGTAGGGAGATGGTTCACTGAATCAAGTGCCTGCTATGCAAGTGTAAGGATGGAAGTTTGGATTCCAAGAATCCACGTGAAAACAGGGCAGGCCCGGAGGCCACCTGTAAACAATACCAGCACTTGGGGGCCCTCTGCCATCTCTGTGGGCTCACAGGGGCAAGAAGGTTAGCTAGTCTATTCAGAATTAGTGAGCATCAGGTTAAGGGGAAGACCTAGCCTCCGTAAACAAGGTGGAGTGGCTGAAGAAGATACCGATGTCAAATCTGGACCTCCACATGCATATAAATGTATATGCATGTGCACCCCCACAGAGACGTATGCTCACATGCATGAGAACGTGTATATATACCACAGACATATACACACGGACATAGTGTGAAATGTTTCTAATGAAAACATTAGAACATAATGTTTTCAGATTAGATTTTTAATGACTCCTTTCCCTCTTGCCAGCTTAAATGTGGGAGAAAAATATGCTTGCATAGCAGAATGTAGATATTAACCAAGTACATTCAGATGTGCAAAGAATCTGTCCCCCCCCCCCATGTAATTCAAGGACTGGCCTTTAGGACTGGCTCCTGAATTGCTGATCATTGTCAGTCTTTAGCAAGACAGTAGATGGTTTTGGAAGAATCTGGAGAAAGAAGAAAAAGTGGAGGATCATGAACAAAGAAGCACTAACAAGAAGCATGTTGACTAAAAAGCAAAAGATTCTGCTTCATAGTCGCCTCCTAAGTACAGAGAAGGAGAGCAGTGGAGACAGAGAGTGAACGTTAACCAA
Source organism: Nannospalax galili (assembly GCF_000622305.1). Lineage (NCBI taxonomy): Eukaryota > Metazoa > Chordata > Mammalia > Rodentia > Spalacidae > Nannospalax > Nannospalax galili. The sequence continues at coordinate 2,368,363 of NW_008356845.1, forward strand.
GACACATCTGGAAAGATGTGTGACCAGTACTGTGTGAACATTTTCAGCAAGAAAGAATTTTTGTTATATTGTTTTAATACAAAAGAGACAAAGTAGGAAAATCCAATTTAATGAACTATTATAACATTCAACTAAAATTAGAATATGAAAATAAATAACATTCAATTTTTACTCATATTTCTGAAGAAAACATTTAGAGGCAAGCTGTTGCTTTTCTGTCTTGATTTTCTAATGTGTAAAATAGGAAATATTTTTTTTTACAGTGCTTCTTAGGATTTTGAAGACTAAATATTTTAAAGATTTTATTTTTATTTAATTATTCTTATATGTATCTGCCTGTATGTCACTATGTGCACATGAGTGAAGCGCCCATGGAGACCAGAAGAAGGTATCGGATCTCCTGGAGCTGGAGTCATAAGTGGTTGTGAACCACCTGACATGTGTGATAGGAACTATTTGGGGTTTTCTCTGGGAAAGCAAAACGCTATGCACTCTTAAAGCTGAGCCACTTCCCCTCCAGCCCCAAAGATTAAATTAATACATACAATGTGCATAACATAGTACCTGCTATATTCTATGTTATCAGATCATCATCACCATCACCACTACCACCACCACCACCATCACCATCATCATCGTCATCATCATCGTCCCTGACATCAATAACCTCAGCTGTAAATCTTTGAATATATTTTATAGGTATAAATAGAATGGGATTCTAAGTATTCATATATTCAGCATAAAATGAATAATAATTTCCACAAATTATCTGACTTGGTGGTTATTCAAATACACAGCCACACATTCCTTTTTAAAAACATGTTATGTCTAAGACAGGATCCTGCCCTTAACATAGTTGTCATGACTTTTCTAAAACTTTTTCATTATATTTGTTGATTTATTGTGGGGTAGTCATGTAGAGGTCAGAGGACAACCTGGAGGAGTCAATTCTCTCCTTCTACCATGTGGGTCTTGGGGATCAAACTCAGGTCATCAAAGCAAGCCCCTTTGGCAGCAAGCCCCTTTACCCACTGAGCCATCTCACTGGCTCCAGCCTCCCATTCTGAATGGGGGACATCTGTCTCCCTTCAGATTTCCACATCTCTGAACTAGCATTCTCACCTTCACCATGTCTCCCTGAAATCATGGCAGGGACACTTTTCACTAACATGGCTCAAGTTACTTCATGATGATGAGCCATACTGAGAAGCACAGGTCTCGTTGCTCATGCTGGGCTTTGGGTGTTCAGCTCTCTCCCTCACCACAACTTTGCTTTCTGTGATTTCACTTACCCGAGGCCAACCACAGCTTTAAAATATTCCATGGAAAATTTCAATAGTAAGTAACCCATGCATTTTAAATAACCTTCATTACTATGCTATCCAAAGCTCTCTAGAGGAAAATAGATAGAACGAATATATATTATAAAGGGAGCTCAGAAGATTGGCTTTCATGATTGACACTGGGCAGCCCAACAATGACTATCTGCACACTGGAGAGGTTGAGAACCTGGTAACTGCTCAGTCCTCCAGGCTGCATGCTGCAGCTGTTCCAGTGTGGTGCTGAAGGTCTGGAGAGCCACCTATCGGTCTTCAGTTCATATTGGAATTGGAACTGTCAGCGAAAGGTGGTGGCTGCAGAAATAGCAATGACAAAGTAGATGTACTCACCAGCAAGGAATGAAGACAGACAGGCAAAAAGCAAGAGCTTTTCCCTCAGATCTCCTTATATCAGGGCTTCTGGAAGGTGCTGCCCATTCAGAGAGAATTCACCCTTTGGTTAATCCTTCTAGGAAATGTCCTCATAGACCTCCCAGACTCATGTCTCTTAGTTGATTTCAGATCCAATCAAGTTGACAACCAAGACTGCATTGCAATCACAGGATATTATTATAATTAATCTATCTTATTGGTGAATGTTGTTACTCTCTTGCTATATATGCCTCATTTACAAATTAAACTTTACATAGGCATAGATAAAGCCTAGTAGGCAGAGGTTGCTGCCTGCATTTGCAGATAACTGCAAATCATTTTAGCCCACACCTCCTGTGAATTAGGAGACACTCCTGTAATCCCTCTGCTCTCGCCCAGGATCTCTGTCAGGCCCTGGAGTCTCTAAACAGCACAGTCACCACCTTCTCAGCCAGTGCCCAGAAGATGGTGAACAAAGAATCCTGCATCCAGGAAGCTGTGGCCCTACAGCAGCAGTACGAGGGGACACTGAGCAAGGCCAAAGAGAGACAGGCCGCCCTGAAGGACCTGCTGTCCCACTGGCAGAGGTAAGCAGTGTTCTGTCCTGAATCACTCTCACTGGTAGCAGGAAATTTGAGATGAGCTATTCCTTAAATGATGAGAAACAGTCACTCTAGATGTAAGAGGTGTGGACTTGTATGTCAGTTGTGGGGAGATCTTGGTATTCATTATGAGACATGGGTGGGCCTGAGAGTAGAGAAGAGGTACATGTGTCTTTTTATTGCACAGACGTGAGCAAGTGTGCAAATACAAACAGGAAAATGAATGGAGCTTAGCACTGTGACATGCAGGAACATCACAACCGATGCAGTCAATTTGTAAGCCTTGATGTTGGACCTGCCAACCTCAGAAAGATTTTGTCTTCTAGTGCGATCATCTTGTATGAAGTCATTTCTTTTCTCTGTTTCTTCAGGCTGGAGAAGGAACTATCGTCCTTTCTGACCTGGTTAGAGCGATGTGAAGCCATAGCCAGTTCCCCAGAAATGGACATTTCTGCAGACAGAGTCAAAGCAGAGAGTGAACTACAACTAATACAGGCAAGTTCAAGGAGGCATGGTCAAGGAAAACGGAATATTCTTGTATAGTCAGATTGCTTTTAAGTTAATTTATTAAGTAAACCCTAAGCCACTCACTTCTTCCTTTGGTTCTATCATCCTTGAAGCATCATTTGACCTCAAAATATGACCCCCCCAAAAAAAAGAAAGTGGTCCTGACCTAAGAGACACAGCGATGATGAGGACTCTGTGCTGACCTGTGTCCATGGCTTGTGCAATGTGCAGAATTTGAACAAAACTGACTTGTCAGGAGAGTAAAGACACACAGAAATGTGTAGATAGAATGAAGGTGGCTTTGCTAATCATCTCTGCAGTGGGCAGTCTCTATAATCTCTCCCCTTTTGTACTTACATGACCTTTTTGAAATAAAAAGGTATTTTAAAAATATTTTATTTATTATTTTTGTTTTATGTGTCTGAGCATATTGCCTACATGTGTGTGAATGAACCCATGTCATGCAATGCCCAGGGAGGTCAGAAGAGGGCATCGGAACCCCTGGAATTGGAGTTTCAGATGGTCGTTGGCCACCATGCAGGTGCTGGGAATTGAACCCCAGTCCTCTACAAGAGCAGCCAGTGATCTTAACCACTGAGCCCTCTCTCTGGCCCAAAAGGTATTTTTATAAGAAAGAATAGAATATAAAAAGAAGTTAAGAGTTACTATCATGTTCAAGCAAGACAGAAAAAAACCAAAAAACACAGTAATGTGAAGATAGGAAGACAAGCTTTGCAATGATCTTGAGAAGCCAATTTTATAAGATAGAAAAGTAAAACTTCAGGTGTGATTGAAGCTACAGAGAATGTTACTCGTTTCGGAAGAGCACTAATGTGCCAGAAGTGACGCCTTCTACGCTAGAAAAGTCAACAGGCAGAATTGCTACAGCTCAGCTTTCTCTATCATCTTTTACAGTAACTTAAAAAGGAGCTCGGCTCTTTTCGTTTTTATAATTACTTCTCCCAAAAGTCCACTACAAGCGTCTGTAGCATCCAAACCCACTACAGCCTGCACATTTTCTCGTTCCTTGTCCTGGAGAAGGTGCCACACCTTTGCCATCTCCCTTTCAGTTTATGTACTATGAATGTTCTTCATTTTCCAAAAAGCCACCTTCCAGAAGCCTAGTGACTGTCCTGAGGATGAAGGACAAGTGGTACAGAGTTTGATTCAGTCCTCTAACATCTGGGTGTGTAAGGTGTTCCAAGTCATCGTTCCTTCCCTTAAAAGTGACGAAGCACAGACACAAAGATATTCGGGTGCAAACAACCCTACTTCTTTCTGTGTCTCTCCATGTGGAAACTTAGTACCATACAGGAGAGGACCAGCAGTGGACCACCAGCCTCAGTGTCTGGACAATGCACTATCAGCCAAGCTTCCTCTCTACTGTGGCCTGACAAGATGTGCACCCCACTTCCTGGCCTGGCCTCCTGGGCCTCTTCTCCCCTGTGTCCTCCCCAGCATTAAGCCCCAGGTCTGTTTTGAGGTTTTCCTTGTCATCCTGAAACAGGCACTCCATCCCTCGCTGCTTCCGCAGTTTTCCTGGCACGTGGAGCCTCACTGGAAGTCAAAGAAAACGTCTTGATGAGCATTTACTGTGTGCTGTGTCATCTATCTCACTTGTGTCTGTTTTAATTGTCGTCAGCTGTCAACATTTATATTTGTGTCTTACCTCTTTTGGGGCAAGAACCATAGCCTTGATGTCCCCTAAGAGCACATGAGATCCATTGCCCAGTTTACTTTGAAAAAAATGAATAAGGAGTTTTATTGAATGTAAGTAAAATGAACAGCCCTCAAGTTCTCCAACATAGGATCTAAACATAGCACCTGTTATTAGTAGATATGCAATGTTTTTTTTTTTTTCTGTGATAGATTTTCCTTGATTCTCTTTACCTACTCAGGTTCCTCATTGAAAGTCACAATCTCAAAATTTGCTTAACTTACTGCTCACTTCAATAGGACTTTTAAAATTGGGTTAAAAGTGACAGAGCCATTGCTAAACCAAATACCATTCTCTTCTAACTAATGACCTCCATTTTGCAAGAATGCAAAGCCTACACACTGTAAAGGTGAAATCTGTCTTATGTTCTGTTCTTCAGGGATTGCAAGATGAAGTTGTATCCCAGGCCTCGCTGTACAGCAATCTTCTGCAGCTGAAAGAGTCTCTGTTCTCAGTGGCCTCCAAAGATGACGTGAAGATGATGAAGCTTCACTTGGAGCAGCTGGATGACAGATGGAGAGACTTACCACAGATCATTAGCAAAAGGTTGGATCTTAGTAGAAAGCTTCTAATATGGTTCATTTGTTTTCAGAGGGCAAACAGTGTCTTACAGGTGAGCTGTGCTTCAGGGAAGCAGTTTTGTTTGCTTTTATTAACTTGGCTATTGACAGGATGATTACAGAAAAAGGAAAACTTTATCAAGTTTTGAATCAAGGACATCCCCCAAATGAACACTCCTACTGAACTTTGACTCAAATTTAGTCTTATAATATAGACAAATGGAGAACCCAAGTAAAACATATTCCATAGGATAGGTGGCTAATATTTGTGTTATTTATTGTATTTGGGAGGAAATAGTAACTAAAATTTTGCCTCACATAGTATTTCACAACCAAACATGTTTTACATACACCTGCCATTCCACATCGCTCCAGTATAAACTTCTGGACAGAGCAAAGGACATTGCTATTACACGAAATGAAGATGAAAATAGATTAAATCTTTTTAAAAATTATTGATTTAATAACCACATGATTAGAAGAAGCATTTCATTACAATATCATTGTCATATTCAATAACAATTTCCAGAGCAAAGGTGCATCTCTTTCAAAATTGACTGTAAATTTTTAGGTTCACAGTTGAATGAATACAGTTATACAATATTGTACTCCATATAAACCCTATAAGACATAAAATTAAATGAGGTAATTGAATGAGGTTTTAACCTTCAAAAAGATCTCCAAGTCATTTTAAAATATGCTGTTTCATACAGAAAAACTAATTTTTAATGCAACCAACACTTAGACGTGTGCACATGCATCTCTAATCGCTTTATATCTGAATACTACTAGTCACAGTCAGCTATTTTCTGAGATCCTAGGCACCTGAGCATGGATATAAAGTCATCAGGTAGAATTCAGGGGTAATGTTTTTCACCTCTACTAATTATCATGAAGCAAATTTCTGTGCTTCTTCCTCAAATATAACTCATTTTTAATTTATTGATGTTTTTGTGTGTATTTCATACAGAACATCCTAAACAATCTTATTCATCTATATACCCACTTCCCAAATGGCACTCTCTCATAGCCCGCCCCCACGAGAGCCCATATAAGCTATCATCCCTATTACTGTCCACTGTGTTGTCGGTGCCCTCAGCTGTTCCCCAATGTTTGCCCATCCAGAGTCTATTCAGTCTATCTATAGTTCCTTGTTTTAGGACGATCAGCTCTTCCTCATCTAGCAGCAATCAGTTGCCAATATTCCTTTAGATAAGATTGGGGTCTGCTGTTCATTTTCCCAGTTCTGTGCTGGGTTACTGTCTGGGAGTCTCTTGGGCTACCTTGGCCAACAACTCAAAGGAAGGTATCTACTGTCGGGCATTGTTTCTTGTTATGTAGCCTTTAACTATACACATGGAACTCTTAAAGAATTATATTGATCCCCTTAATCTTTGGTTATACTTTCCTTTTGAGTGTTTAAAACCATAAAGTTGGCCCAGATAAATCAATTTATTTTTACTATTAAAGTCATTTGAGGATCTGTTCCTCAAGGGCTTTGGAGGAGCCCCTGGCTCCTTTTTTTTTTTAAACCAGTTCATCTATGTGAAGATAAGTCAAAAGTCCTACTCAACCATGGCTGGCTTCACTTGGAAGCATGGAGGAAATGTTTCCTCTTTGTTGACCCTCCTCTTTGTAGACTGGACACTGGTTCAAGTCCATCTGTTGGGGTCTCCATGGCCTCCTTGATCACGAGGACAGGTGACTCACCACAGTTACAGGACATTTTGAGTGATGCTCGTAGTCTCCTGGAACTTGGTCAATCTTGGTGCGCAAGGAGCAAAAACTGTCCTTTAAGTCCCTCTGACCAAATTAGTATAGGCCTCAAAGTATGGCTGTTAAACTTCCAAGAAGCTTAGTTCCACCAGTCTAGTACTTTTAATTACTATGTGCTATGTAGAAAAAGCTTGGGCCAAGACCAAAGTTTCTCAGATAAACCTTGCCTAGACGTATATTATATTCCTTGAGCTACCTGTATAGATAATTTGTCAGTAGGTTGTTGTACTTATATGGGTTCCTCTTGTTTTTTAAAACACAGCTAGGCATTATTTATCTCTTGCATTGTCTAACCCATCCACCGTGGTTTCCCCATTTAAAGTGCCTCCATCTTTCCCATTTCTCCCTTAATAATACCCTTCTCCTTTGGCCCCACCTCCTTCTTTCCCTTTATCCCCAAGGTTCCTTGTATAACCCTCCCTCCCCTTTCCCCTTAAAATAACCCCATTTTTACCCATATCTCCCTTATTAAGGCCTGTTTCATACTGTTCTCTTTCAGATTCTTTCTTTTCCTTTACTTACCTAGTTCCTTTTCATTATCTGGTTCCGTAGTTATGTCTGGATACATACTCACTTATCAGGATTTGGTTCTAGGATCCACATATGAGGGTGAACATATGTCATTTTTGTTTTGTTTTGTTTTGTTTTTCTGAGCCTGTGTTACTTCACTTAGTATGACAGTTTCCAGTTATATCCATTTACCTGCAAATTTCATGATTTCATCTTTCTTTACTGCTGAGTAAAACTCCATCGTATAAATGAACCACATTTTCATTATCCACTCATCAATTGAGGGACACCTAGGTTGCTTCCATCTCTTAGCTATTGTGAAAAGAGCAGCAACACACATGGATGTACAAGTGTCTCTGCAATAGGATAAGTTCTTTGGGTATATGCCAAGGAGTGGTATAACTGGGTCAAATGGTAGGTTCATTTGTAGTTTTTTAAGAGTTTCCCACACTGCTTCCCATAGGGATTGAACAAGTTTGCAGCCCCACCTTTCCCCACATCCTCTCCAATATTTGGATCATTTGTCCTCTTGATCTTAGCCAGTCTGACTGGGGTAAGATGAAATCTTAAAGTGGTTTTAATTTGCATTTCCATAATTACTAGTGATGTTGAACACCTTTCAAGGTGCTTCTTAGCCATCTTTATTTCTTCTTTTGAGAACTCTGTTCAGCTCCTTAGCCCATGTTTTAATTAGATTACTTGTTTTCTTAATTCATTGTTTTTTGAGTTCATTATATATTCTGGATGTTAAGCCTCTGTTGATTGTATAGCTGGTGAAGATTTTCTCAAATTCTGTGGCTTTTCTCTTCGCTTCCTTGGTTGCTTCTTTTGATGTACAGAGGCTTTTTAGTTTAATGAGGTCCTATTTTGTTGACTCTTGACCTTGTTTCCTGACCAATTGATGTCCAGTTTAGAAAATCTTTTCCTACACCTATATCTTGTAGGTTATTGCCAATGTTTTCTTCTCATAGTTTCAGGCTTCACATTGAAGTCTTTGATCCATTTGGAGTTGACTTTCATGCAAGGTGAAAGATAGAGGTTTAATTTCATTATTCTATAGATGGAGATCCAGTTTTGCCAGCACCATTTGATGAACATGCTGTCTTTCTTCCAGTGAATATCCTTGGCCCCTTTGTCAAATATCACGTGGCTGAAATTGCAGGTACTCATATTTGGGTCTTCAATTTTGTTCCATTTATCTACAGGTCCATTTTAGTGCCAATACCATGTTGTTTGGGTGACCATAGCTCTGTAATACAGTTTAAAATATGGTATTGTAATCTCCCCAGCATTGCTCTTAGTGCTCAGGGTTGCTTTGGCTATCTGAGGTCTTTTGTTCTTCCATATGAATCTTAGGATTTTTTTTTTCCTATTCTGTGAAGAATGTCATGGGATTTTCATTGGCATTACATTGAATCTATAAATGGCTTTTGGTAGGGTGGTCATTTTCACAATATTAATTCTTCCAATCCGTG
>NW_008356845.1:2377518-2378790 GCF_000622305.1 Nannospalax galili
TGTCTGGTTCCTGATTTTAATGGGAATGCTTCCAGTTTTTCTCCATTTAGAATGATGTTGGCTGTGCGTTTGTTGTATATGGCTTTAATTATATTGAGGTATGTTCCTTCCAGTCCAATTCCCTCTAGGACTTTGAACATAAATACATGTTGAATTTTGTCAAAGGTCTTCTCTGCATCTATTGAAATGAACATGTGGTTTTTGTCTTTGAGACCATTTATATGATTTATGACATTTATTGACTTAATTGTATTGTACCATGCCTGCATCTCTGGAATAAAGCTGACTTGATCATGATGGATGATCTTTTTGATGTGTGTCTGTATGCGGTTTGCAAGTATTTTGTTGAGAATTTTTGCATCTATGTTCATTAAGGATATAGTCTATAGTTTTCTTTCTTGGTTGTCTCTTTACCTGGCTTTGGTATTAGAGTGATGCTGGCTTCATAGAAGGAATTTGGAAGGTCTCCCTCCATTTCTATCTTTTTGAATAAATTAAGTAATATTGGGTGTAAATCTTCTTTAAATGTCTGGTAGAATTCGGCTGTAAATCCGTCTGGTCCTGAGCTTTTTCAGTTGGGAGGTTTTGTATTACTGTTTCAATTTTCTTATGTGTTATGGATCTGTTAAAGCTGTTGATCTCTTCTTGGTTTAGTTTTGGTGGTTCCTATGCTTTTAGATACCTGTCCATTTCTTTTTAGGTTTTCAAATTTAGTAGTGAATAGGTTTTTAAAGTATTCCTTTATAATATTCTGTATCTTTCTGGTGTCTGCTGTGATGTTTCCCCTTTCATCTCTGATTTTGTTGATTTGGAGGTGCTCTTTCTTTCTTTTGGTTAACTGGGCTAGGAGTCTGTCAATCCTGTTTATCTTTTCAAGGAACCAGCTCTTGGAGTCATTGATTCTTTGTAATGTTTTCTTTGTTTCTATTTCATTACTTTCTGCTCTGATTTCTGTTATTTCTTCTTGTCTGCTGGGTTTGGGTTTCATTTGCTATTGCTTTTCAAGTGTCTTGTGTTGCAATGTCATTTATTTGTGTTCTTTCTGATTTTTTACTGTAGTCACTTGGAGCTATAACTTCCCTCTAAGGACTATTTTCAGCATGTCCCAGAGGTTTTGTTGTGTTGTATTGTCCTTTTCACTTAGTTCCAGGAATACTTTTATTTCTTTCTTAATTTCTCTTTTGACCCATTCATCATTCAGGAGTGTGTTGTTTAATCTCCATGTGTTCATGTGGTGATTAGGGCTTCTTCGGGTGTTGATTTTGAGCCTTA
>NW_008356845.1:2379250-2427828 GCF_000622305.1 Nannospalax galili
TTTTTTTCCATCCTTTCACCTTAAGGTAGTGCCTGTCCTTGAAAGTGAGATGAGTTTCTTGCAGACAACAAAAAGCTGGGTTTTATTTCTTAATCTGTTCAACTAGTTTGTATCTTTTGACTGCAGAGTTCAGTCCATTGATATTTAAAGTTATTAATGAAAGATGTGTATTGTTTCCTGTCATTTTTATTTCTGTTCATATTCTTGGTGTAGCTGTGCACTTCCGTAGTTATACCTTCATTATGTTTCTTTCTGTAATATGTTGGGTATGGCCATTCCTTTCTTCAGCTCTTTGTGTTGCTTCAAGAACTCTCTGAAGGGCTGGTTTTGTGGACATGAATTCTTTCAGTCTATTTATGTCATGGAAGATTTTTCTTTCCCCTTCAACTATGATAGACATTTTGGCTGGGTAAAGTAAACTGGGTTGGCATCTGTGGTCATTACAAATTGGGAATACTTTGGTTCAGGCTCCTCTGGCTTTCATAGTTTGCACTGAAAATTCCGTTGTAATTCTGATGGGTTTTCCTTTATATGTGACTTGTTGTTTTTCTTTTGCAGCTTTCAGTATTGTCTCCTTGTTCTGTGTGTTTAGTGTTTTTACTATAATGTGCCATGGAGAGTTTTTTTTTTTTTTCTGGTCCTGTCTGTTTGGCGTTCTATATGCTTCTTGTATTTGTATGGACATGTCTTTCTTTAATTTTGGAAAATTTTCTTCCATGATTCTGTTGAAAATCTGGTCCATACCATTATCTTGGGATTCTTCTCCTTCCTGTATGCCTATGATTCGTAAGTTTGGTCTTCTTATGTTGTTACACAATTTCTGCATATTCTATTCTCGTGATTTCTTAAATTTTTCATAATTTTTGCTTAAGTGGGCTGATTCATCTACTTTATCTTCCAGTCTTGATATTCCGTTTTCCATTTCATTCATCCTATTGTTGAGGCTTTCTCCTGTTGTTTCTATTTGTCTTACTGAGTGTTTCACTTCCTTCTTCATTTCAGCCTGAGCATTCTTCAATATTTATAACTCTTTTCTGAATTCATTCAGAAGTTTATACCTATCTTCCTTCAGTTCTTTGTGTGTTCTTTAAAGTCACTGAGTTCTTTTATCATGTTTTTAATTGTTCCTTTGAATTCCATGTCCTATGTTATCACTAGGGGGTTCTCATTTTATTCCTCTGCGGGACTTTTGGTGCTTGATGGGGATATATTATTTGAGTTTTTTGTGTTATTATTTTTTCTCTGTGACTGACATATGGATTTCTTTGTAGTTTATGATTCTTGTGTGAGACTCAAGCCTTCTTTTGTTGAGTTGGGGTCTGCTTCTTTTTGTAAACTTTATGTGCCTTTGTGGTTTACTTGTTGGGCGCAAAAAACTTATTGATCTAGGCTTCAGGTTCTCTCTTTTGATTTTATATTAGAGGGGCCAAATTCCTTTGTTCTTGCTCAGGAGTTCCCACAGAGGCCCAAGTCAGATGAGGGTCAGATGCTCTCAGGCTTTCTCCTAAGATCTGGATCCCTCCAGGAATGCTGGCCTCAGGAATTTGGGGTCTGGACTGGCCTAGGACCAGGGCCCAGGAAAGATGCTGGCCCCAGGAAGGCTCTCAGGCTTTCTCCTAAGATCTGGATCCCTCCAGGAATGCTGGCCTCAGGAATTTGGGGGGCTGGGCCAACCAGGGATGCAAAGGGAGGTAGGGGTGGGAAGAGGCCCCAAGACCCCCCAGGGACTACAGGGAGGAATTGGGTTGGTCTGGATACAAAGGATCAGGAAACAGTTGGGGAGTTTGGGCCAAGAGGTCAGTACAGAGATCTGGGCTTCCAAGACAAGAAATGGGCCAGTGCCCAGGCTAGGAGGAGAGATGGGCTCGAAAATAGATTACATCTTGATTAAGTAGATGATTGATAATTGACATTTGTGTCTCTAATTAAAAGAACAAATTATCCCTTTAACTGATATTGATTACCAATGTGATTCTGGATACACATAAACCTCTGACTATTTGAAGTTCACCCACTCAGCAAATGTTTATTGAGTTTCTAGAATGAATCTCTGTTTCTAGGCTGTGGAGACCACTTTCAGGGTGCCTTCGTTTATTCTAGTGTTAATTCTTTCATTTTTCTGTCAACCAACAAACCTTGACTGGGATACCTGCCACATGCCAGGCACCACACCATATGCTGGAGCCTTAAAAATAAAATGTGACAAAGGTATTTTACAAATCAGGGTGGGTATAACAAGAAGCCCAGGCCGGGGGTGAGCACGACATGGTGGGAACAGCAAAGAAAGACTCTGAATGGGTGCAGGAAAGGCCTGCAGAAAAATCCATGACGTGTCAAAGATAAGCAATTTCCCTTAAAACAAAGCAGGATCTGCCCTGCATGCTGGGGAGAAAGTAAAGGAATTTTAAAGTAACACAAATGTGTGAAGGCATTTCAACTGTTATGTATGTAGTGTTCTGGTTTGCTTTCCATTGTTCTGGTAAAACACTCTGACCAAAAGCAATTTAAGAGAGGAAAGGGCTATTTCAGCTTACACTTCCAGGTCATAGTCCATCACTGAGGATATCAGACCAGGAACTTAAGGTGAGAACATGAATCAGAAACTATGGAGGAAAGCTGCTTGCTGGCTCACTCATTGGCTCATGTTTAGCTACTTTCTTATATACCCCAGGACCACTTACCCAGGGAATGGTGCTGCCCACAGTGAGCTGGGCCTTCCTACATCAATTAACAATCAAGACAATCCCTCATAGACATGACCACAGGCCAGTCTGATCTATATAATTCCTTAGCACAAGTTTTTTGTTTGTTTTTTTGTTTTTGTTTTTGTTTTCCCTCTTCGATGACTCTAGCTTGTATCAAGTTGATGGTTAAAGCTAACTAGGACATGAGGATAGTATATACATTTTACAAGGATTAAAATTGAAAATCACTTTAAAACTTGAACTCTAAATACAGACCACTGTAATTAACTAAGGCTAATATTTTTAGTCCCAGTTTTAGATTCTACTCCCCAATTACCTATTATTAATCAACTAATTTATTTACTGCATAAGCATTGATTGTTCCCTGAAGTATTGCAAGCAGCCTTCTCGATGTGGTTAGCAAAGCAAAAAATGTTCTTACTTTTGTGGAATGGGAAGAGGGGCAAGACTGGGCTTGGGGAGATAGATATAACATTAAACAAGTGAATGAACAAGACTGTTTCTGGTTATAAGTAAGAAGATAACAAAATAAAGCAACTTGGCAGGAACTACAGAGTATGGCATCTCCAGCGTGGGTGCTCCAGAGAGGCCAGCCATCTTAACATCTGTGTGCTATTGTCAAACTAAGGCAGCTCTGGACTCCCAGCACACAGGCAGAGGGAGCAAAGGAGCCAAGGTTCTATGGCAGAAATGTACTGGGATGTTGTACAAGAGAGGTCAGTGGGAATGTGGGGCAAGTTGTATCAGATGGGGCAAGTAAGGAGGAAATCATAAGGGACTCTGAGAGGCCGCAGAAAGGACACTGGAGATTTTGCCTTCCTAAGTGCAGTAGGAAGTAAGGTGGAATCATGACAGGGAATACTCTAACCTCAAGAACTCATGTCTAGCCATGATCCCTAGAGTGGTCAGTAGGGAGGCAGAGGCAACATGATTGTCAGCTTAGGACACTGCTGGATGCCAGGTAAGGAATGAAGAGATTCAGACTGGGTTGGGAAGTGGGAACAGGGCCAAGAGGAGAGGTACTGTGCACGTGGTGGTCCCATGCATGTGCAGTGCTGCCTGAATGATAGGCATAGCTCAATATAGTCATGATGGGGAAGCCTGGAGGGAGGAAGAATGGCCCATCAGAGTGGACAGTGTTCACTGTCCAAATCATGAGGAGAGCAGCATTTGGGAAATTGAGTATGTCCAGAGGCCTGTCTTGTCCATGTAGAAATTCATTTTGTTCTGGGGAAGTCTCTTTTCCCAAAATAAAGCATGAACTCATTCTGTTCAATACTGGGACATTTAAAACCCATTTCTCCATGTAGGATTAATTTCCTTCAGTCTGTTGTGGCTGAACACCAGCAGTTTGATGAGCTGCTGCTTTCCTTCTCTGTCTGGATTAAGCTATTTCTTGGTGAACTACAAACTACTTCAGAGATAAGCTTAATGGACCATCAGGTGGCTCTTACTCGGCACAAGGTAAGTGTTTCTCTCAAGACTGAAGGCATATTTATTCCGAAAACAGAGTTCTTGAATTAAAAGGGATGCACCACTTTGAAACATACTTGGCAGCAATTTAACTTTTTATTCATATGAAAATGACTTAATAATTGAACATATAGGTCCAGCCTATGTGTTATGCAAATAAATTAAACAGATAAAATCACTTCAGGTAAAAAGGTTGAAAACTCCAGTAAGAAACTGTTTGCTTATGGTGGGCCAAGTAATTTGTAGAATTAAGTGATAAGAATGCCCATTTTTAAGTTTTCTAATTTGTTTTGTTACAAAACTCAAAGCTAATACAAATTACAATACTTTAAAAGCTTGTTTTAAAAATGTAACCACTTAGTTTGAAGGTGGTTTAAAACTTATGACTTGGGGCTGGAAAAATGACTCAGCAGTTAAGAGTACTGACTGCTCTTACAGAGGACCCAGGTTCAATTCCCAGCACTCAATTGGTGGCTAAAAACTGTCTGAAACTCCAGTTTCAGGGAATCCAACACCCTCTCTGACCTCCGAGGGCATTGCATGACATGGTGCACTTACCTACATGTAGGCAATATACTCATACACATAAAAATAATAAAATATTTTTTTAGAAAATAAAAACTTGTGACTTATTAATATTTCTATTATTTGCCAGTTTGCCAAAATATCTACCCTGGTATCATAAAAAAATTAAAATTCAGGTATTATCATTAAGTACTAGGGTAGTGGGGAAACACTAAAAACTATGCACATAATACATTAAAAGACAAAGCATTTGATATTTGCTGAGTCTTCATTCTATGCTGGGTTTCTACTTTACCTCTAAGAAAAGAAAAAGAAAATTTTTCTAGTCTTCTGGAAAGGAAGCAGCTTTACAATTTAGAAGAAGGCAATGGCTAAATTGCTTATACTTCAAAGAGACTGGATACTTGTATCTGACTAAACTTGAGGCTTTCAAAAGATTTACATCTCAAAGGGGTAGAGAGAGAGTAGATTTACTTGGGCACATTTTCTAGGGTAAACGCCCTGAGAAAAGAGTTTAGGAACCTGGAGTGATGAAGAAAGAAGCTGTGCAAAGTTTAAAAGTCAAACTGAGGAGTCTCTAAAGCCATTAAGGTTGATCATGGGTAGTAGTTTTTCTTTAATGGGAGCCATGCTCCTGTTGTTGGCAATTTTCTGTTGGATTTTAACCATGACTTATTGTAAGCTGGTCAAATTTCCTATACAGTTGTCTCAATTGAAACACGGCCCTGATTGGAAAATAATTAAATCAGAGCTGTGTTCTATATGAAATGTACGGATGAGCAAAATGGAAAATTTTCTGAGTGTTTCTGAAAGTTCACCGTGGATGACTTGTAACTGCTAGCCTAGAGGCTGAGGAGATGCTCAGTGAATGTGAGCATCAAGACCAGAGTTTGATCCCTAGCACCCATGTAAAAAAAAAAAAAAGCCACACATAGTGGTGTGTGCCTGTAATCCCAGTTCTAGGGAAGCAAAGACAGGAGGGTCCCTGGGGCTTACTGGCCAGCCAATCTAGCTGAATGAATGGGCTTCAAATTCACTGAGAGGCCCTGAGGTAGAGAGCAATGGGGGAAAACAACCAACCTTGACCTCTAGACTCCACATGCATGTGCACACATGTGCATCCACACATGAGCAAGTGTACACAGTACACACAAAGAAATGAAACATAAAAATTATAAATAAGCTAATACTAAGCTATCCATGGCACGTAATGTCTATCTTCACATCAAAAACCCTGACATCTATCTCTCACCATTGTAGTGTCTGACAATCAGTAACCCTCTTCCCGTCCAGGACCACGCTGCAGAAATAGAGAACAAAAAGGGAGACTTGCAGAGTCTGCAAGGTCACTTAGCAAAGTTGCAGTCTCTGGGCCGAGCTGAGGACTTCCACCTCCTCCAGAGCAAGGCAGATGACTGCTTCCAGCTCTTTGAGGAGGCCAACCAGGTCGTGGAGAGGCGGAAGTTGGCTCTATCTCAACTAGCAGAATTCCTCCGGAGCCAGGCATCTCTGTCCACTCTTCTCCATCGGCTCAGGCAAACCGTAGAAGGAACCAGCAGCATGAATAAGAAGCAGTCAGAGTCCTTAAAACAAGACCTTAACGACGCCATTCAAGATATGAAAAAGTTAGAATCCAGTGCTATCAGTCTTGATGGCACCCTTACCAAAGCCCAGTATCACCTGAAAAGCAAGAGCACTGAGCAGAGGACTTCCTGCAGAGCCACTGCTGACCAGCTCTGTGCAGAAGTAGAAAGGATCCAGAACCTTCTGGGAACCAAGCAGAGTGAGGCAGATGCCTTGGCTGTGTTGAAAAAAGCATTCCAAGAGCAGAGAGAGGAGCTACTGAAAAGCATCGAGGACATCGAAGAAAGGGCTGAGAAGGAGCGGTTGAGAGAACCCACCCGCCCCGCGCTGCAGCAGAGGTCAGCCATGGGTGGACGCCACTGTCCTCTGTTTTCTGTCTTTTTCTGCAATTAACTTTTGTGCAAAGCTTTAACACAACTCCCTCTCTCTCTTTTCTATCTTTATCTCTCTCTCAGGTAAAAATAATTTGATAGGCAAGTATTAAAGTTATTTTGGTTTCTTTAAGGATCTTCCTAAGGCCAGTATATGAGCAATGCTGAAATCTTATCTACAGGATAGCCTGTAGATCATGTTATCTATTTGCAAGCAATTTCTCACTAGTAGGAGAAGGATTCACCTTCTCTAACAAGAATATAGGCAGAGATCCAAACATATGTTGAGATCTTTCTTCTGAAGAGATTACTTTTGCTCAGGTTAAAACTGGTGCAAGCTCAGCCAGTGCAGTGGTACATGCCTGTAATCCCAACACTCGGGAGGCAGAGGCAAGCAGATCTCTGAGTTCGAGGCCATCCTGGTCTACAAAGTGAGTTCCAGGCCAGCTGGGGCTACAGGGAGACCCTGTCTCAAAAAAAGACAAAAAAAAAAAAAAACATGGTTCAAGTTGTTTGAGAGTAGACAGCAGATGGCAATGGTTTCTTCTTGTAGAAGGAACTTAGCACAGTGACATTTAAACTGAAGACAGCAGCTGGAGAGATGACTTAGCAGTTAAGAATGCATACAGCTGTTGCAGAGGACCTGAGTTCAGCTCCCAGGACCCACATCAGGTGGCTCACAGCCACCTGGAACTCCAGCTCCAGGGGATCCAACACCCTCTTCTGGCCTCCACAGGCACTTGCACACATGTGCATATACCCACACACAGACAGACACCTATACACATGATTGAAAAAATAACTCTTACAATCTCTAAACAGAAACCAGTCAACTTGGACAAATGGTTCTTGCCGACTTTTAACTCCTATCATCATCTCCAATCCATTGAGAGCACACATTGGTTGAGAAAATGTTGCAATGAATTTCTGCATTTACCAATCCCAGCCAAACAGAGGCTTCCCTGTGCTGCTGTAGGCACTTTACATGGAATTTGAAGGATAGAGATCATAGGAAGACCTGTCTGCAGCCAGGACATTCTGGAAATGAGATGGAATGTGCATGTGAACTTACTGTACACTGCAGCACAAAACCACACACCAGCATGAGTCGGTAGCTCTTCTGTGTATCCATGTTTCACAGATGTTCACATATTCATATATAGGGACACCATTAAAGCATGATGATTTTCTCATGATAATCTCTTCTTTAAGGAGATAATTTAAGTTTTCACATTAGTTGTTTTCCACAGAGCTTTGGAAGAGTTATTTTGTGTTTGAATGCAGCAACTGTGCTCATGAGGTATAATTATTTATGTGAACTGGACCTCAGACCTCAGATGGATTCCTAAGGAGTGACCTTGAAAAGGAATTCACCTATTTGACATATAATACTAGCCTTCTTCTTAATAAAAGAATGAAAAGTGATTTTTAACATTTTCTGAAGTGCAATCACCTCTTTATCAGTTATGCATTAGTTTAATTTCTGTGTTAAAAGTTTTTCTAAACTGGGTGTGGTGGTGCATGTCTTTAATCCCAGCACTTGGGGGCAGGGTGCAGTTCTCTATAAGGTGGAGGCCAGCCTGATCTACATAGGGAATTCTTTTTTTCTAGCTATGTTAATGTGGGCTTTCTGAACTCATGCACTTGGGGAGAAGGAATATTAGTTCATCACTTTTACAGATGTAACCTAAACTAACATGTGAATTTTCAGGTTAAGAGTGTTTAACCAACTAGAAGACGAACTGAACTCCCATGAGCACGAGCTCTGTTGGTTGAAGGACAAAGCGAAGCAGATTGCCCAGAAGGATGTTGCCTTTGCTCCTGAAGTCGACAGGGAGGTAAACCGCCTGGAAGTCGCCTGGGACGACACTAAAAAACTGATTCACGAAAAGTAAGAAACATCTTGATTTTGTGATTAAAGCTTCCAAGTACTTTTCTGACGTTAGGAGTTGCCTGTTGCAACGTTAAAATCTTGATCCTACAGAAGAACTCAATTAAGATGATTCTCTTGGTGTCACAATTCCATGTGAGAGTAATGCTTCAAGGCAATAATTATCAGCCATTAAAAGGTTACGATGAGAATTTAAACTTTGATTGTTTTCTTAGGTTACACTTAACTGAGGTATATTTTAAATACAGTTAAATTCTCCGTTTTTTTCCCGATAGAATTCTATGAGTTTTGTCAAATTCATACAGTGGTGTAATGATCCTAACTATCAAATTTCATGATAACAGTTCTAACTCTGGAAGAATTTCCTAATGTTTCATTGCAGTTCATCTCTCTCCCTCAGCCCATTTCTGGCAGCTTTGAATCACTTTCCTGTATCTGTAGTTTGGTCTTTTGTTCAAAGTCACAGGGAATATAATCTTTAGAATCCGGCATTTTTTTACTTAGCATAATGGATGTTGTTTTGCATATCAATAGTTCATTTTTTATTTATATATTTGCAAATTCCATTGAATGAAGGCATTACAGTTAATCCATCAACTAATTGATGGACAACCGAGGTCTTTTTATTTTGGATAATTATAAATTAAGCACCTCTAAGCATTCACACGTTCTTGTTCATGAGTTTTGGTGTACTGTAAGTTTTTCTTCCACTTGGGTGAATATTTGAAAGGAAGATCCTGAGTTGCATGTAAGTATATGCTTACCTGTGTAAGAAGCAAGCGATTCTCAAAAAGTATACATGCCAGCTTGCTCTCACACCACTCAGACTTGAGATCACCAATAGATGTACATCATTCCAACACTTGTTATTGTCGGGTTTTTGTACATTTGATTGCTTGCTGTGCTAACAGACATATAGGGGTATCTAGCTGTGTTTTTAAGTTGTATTTCCCTAGTAACTAATAATAATGGGTGTATACTCTTATTTACCATTTGTATATATTTTCTTTGATGAAGTACTTGTTGAAATTGGCTGTTTTTTTAAATTGTTTTTGTTGTTGTTACTATTGAGTTCTTTTTAAAATATATAATCCCAATCAAAGCATCTACAGAAGTTTTGTAGAAATTAACAAGCATATTATAAATTTTATATGTAAAAATAACCTTAAGTGGTCAGTAAAATTTGCAAAAAGGGGGAGACTGGGAAGATGGCCAAGTGGGTAGTGTTTGCAGGATGATGTACCTGAGTTCAGTCCTCAGCACCCCATAAAGCTGTGTGCAGTGGTGTGCGCCCGTAACCTCAGCATCGGGAGGCAGAGACCCAAGGATCCCTAGAGATTGCTGGCCAGCCAGTCTAGCTGAAATGGTCAACTCCGAGTTCAGTGAGAAACCCTGTCTAAAAATTAAGGCGAAGGATGATTGAGGAAAATGCCTAGCATGTACCTCTACCTCTGGCTTCCAGAAACACATGCAAATACATACATATAAATGTACACACATGAACATATACACATAAAGAACCAGCTGTTTTTAACTCTTGAAAAAGAACTGCAGGACTCACATTACCTGGATCACTGACTTTTAGCCGAAGGCTAACTATGGAGCAATAGACCAAATAGGACCCAGAAATGCACCCACGGACACTTAGTCAGTTGGTTTTTGATAATGTAGCAGAAGCGATTTGATGGAGGGATTCTCTTCAGTGAATGATGCTGGAACATTTCACTATCCATATGAATTGTAAAGAAGTGAGCTTCAACCCCCCTGACGTCAAGTACAGAGGCCTTTAATACAAAACTGAGAGCAGTGTGCATAATGCTGACTGTTAATGTGGGGTTTTAAAAAAGTCAACCATGTCACATAAACATCATTCCATGCTTTTAAATGCTTGCTGGATTATGATTTCTTAGAGATCACACAGTATTCAGCTACAAAAGCGTATCAGAATTGATTCAGTCAGTAAACAGATTTTTTAACATTTAGATCATTTCTTATCTTTTTTCTTATTATAGCTAAGCGTGTGAAGAATATCATTTTACCTAAATTTGCCCAAGTGCGTACACATATGTTTCTATGGAAAAAAATTTAAAGGTAAAATTGTTAGCTTGAAGGAATCCCATGATTATTGACCCAAACTACTGCTTTTGATAAATTTCCCAGGGAGATCATATCAGTGAATAATTATTACAGTAAATTAGACGAGGGGAAAACTCATGTGCTTTAATGACTTAGTTGTGTTTCGTTTGCTTTGGTTTTGCTTCATTTGATTGTTACTCACCCCATAAAGCGTTGGGAAATATTTAAAGCAGCGTGGAAAGCCATTATAAAACTTGAAACATTCACAGGATTCAGCTAAGTCTGTCTGAGTTGGGGGACATGCTGGAGCGTGAACTAAGCTTCATTAGCCCAGCCAGCAGCATCATTTTGACCTCTGCAGGGAGAGTGTGGTTTTCTCTGGCTTCCAGTGCCCATCTCCGAATATATTCTTGTGGTGACCTACCAGCCCTTACCTGAGAGAATCCTTTCCCTTCCTGACACGTGACCTTAAGTGAGATATTTTCTTTAATCTTTACAGTCAGGGTCAGTGCTGTGGGCTTATTGATTTGATACGAGAATATCAGAACTTGAAGTCAATTGTGTGTAAAGTTCTGGAAAATTCTAACAATGCCATTGCGATGAGACCTACTATCAAGGACCAGGAGGACCTTAAGTGGGCTTTTGCCAAGGTAAAATTCAAGTGCATTAATTTATTTAAATAGTCTATGTTTGTACTCTTAAAGCAATCCTCTGTACAACTGTTCCTGTTAGTACATGTACATGTGGATAATTCCTGCCAACAGCTCTTTTTTTCCTACAAATAATGATATCCCAGGATTCTTATAGTTCAAGAAAGCATATATATGTATACATATAACACATATACATGTATATATACATGCACTGAGTGCACATATGCATATATATAAATGTGTGTGCATATATATATTACCATTAATGTTTACATAAAGCCAAACATAACTTTTTTAGAGGCAAATGGTTTTAATCCCTTATTAGAGGTTGTTTTATATTTTTGTCCACAGCATGAAGCTGCTAAGAATGAAATGAATTCTAAACAGAAAGATTTGGACAGTTTTACCAGCAAAGGCAAACACTTGTTATCTGAGCTGAAAAAAATCCACAGTGGTGATTTCAGTTTGGTGAAGAGAGACATGGAGAGCATGGTGGACATGTGGCTGGATGTAAGCGCTCCCCCTAGATTCTGTGAATGGCTCATACACCTTCCTCAGTCAAACTCTGAAGGACTATTCAGAGATGTGAATTCCAGTTTGAATTTTTCAGTTCTAACTCCAAAATAAACAAAAGTCATCTTCGCATAATGTTTAGAGATAGTAAAAATGATTTCAGTTACTCTGCTAAAGCTTATTGACAGATTTCTGGAATTTCACTTGATAGCTTCAATCATAACAAATAACATAGAATGCTTTCCTTCTTAAAGGAACTATAGGTAAAATTAGAACAATTTATCAATATCCTATAGAATAGAAAAGCATAATAAATAATAAAGTGATGAGGCTACAGATTTATAATGAGGAACATCAGACTTACATTTTTGGGCTTTAGTCCTGTCCCTTACCGGCTATATGGGAGGATGCTCTGTATTTTCTTATATTACAGATGTGTCAAAATCTATTTAGCACCCTTTTCTGTACCTTAGCATTACAAATAAAAGTACTTATTAAGCTACTTTGAAGATAAATAAAATCCTACTCTAGAGAGACCTCAGTCCTCTACAACTCATCTTTCTAGTGAGTTGTTTTTCCAATATACCTTTTGTCATAAGTATCGTAAGAAAAGTGGATGTCTCAGAAATTCAAACAACTCTCCCATTGATGGACATAATTTTTGGTCATCATTTAATCAGGTGCACTAATTAATATGTAATTTAAAAAATCCTTGTCAGTTGGGATATAATTTTTCTAATCACAAAAGCATTGATAGGGGAGTAAGTGTTCTAGAGCCTTATGACATTGATGACATGACATCTATTTTCTATCTCAGGTATCTGAGAAAATTGAAGAAAACATGGATAGGCTGAGGGTAAGCCTGTCCATCTGGGATGATGTCCTTTCAAGTAAAGAGGAGATCGATGGATGGTCAAACAACTCTCTCCCACAGCTGGCAGAAAACATCAGCAACCTGAACGACAGCCTCAGAGCTGAAGAATTCCTGAAAGAATTTGAGGTAACTGCCTACACCTACATATGGAGGTAGTGGGACATCACTGTCTCTAATGTGAACAAAACGTGGCATTTCTAAGCTTAATCACCTTTCAAAGACAGAGTAGCATAAAAGTCAACTGCCTTCTGATGTTGATTCAAGAATTGCATAGGCGCTAGTTAACATTTTCATTTTTTTAATTTTAATCATTTCTTAGTTGGAACTTGTATTAGTCACCTTTTTGTTGCTGTGAGTTTACACCCTGTGAAAAAGCAACTTTGTGGAGAAAGGGTTTATTTGGGCTTACCATTCTAAAGGGGAACAGTCCAGCATAGTGGGGAAGGCTTGGTGACAGAAGTCTGAACCTGGTTCATCACACAGGAAGCAGAGAGAGAGAACAGGAAGTGAGTCCAGGCTCAAAAACCTCAAAGCTTGCCACCATTGACAAGCAAGGCTCCACCTCCTGAGGATTCCATAGCCTTCCCAAACAGCACCACCAGCTGGGGACCAAGTGGTCACATACATGCGTCTACGTGGGACATTTCTCATTCAAACCACGATAGGCCCTTTACCTCAAATTTTAGTAGAAAATAAAAGTTCATAAAATATCTTATTCTTCTGAGAATACAGTAACTTCTTTTTCAAAACCAAATAGGAAGTGTTTAGTACCTACTGTTCTTTGATCAGAAAAGCACCCATTCATGGAGTGTTTACAATGTGCTATGATTATGTTTGGTGCCATGTCGTCCCATTTTCTGTACAGAAATAGAAGAAAATTAAAGATTAAAATAATGTGCCTGACCTGTTGTAAATTGTAGTCAGTAACTTATTTTCAACTATTGAAATTCCACTTATTACATTTATTTTTTAAGATTTATTTATATGTGTGTTTGCTTGTGTGAGTTTGTATTCACCACACATGTGCAGTAGCCTGAGGAGGCCAGAAGAGAGCATTAGATTTCCTGGAACTGGAATTACAGGCAGTTGTGAGCCAGCATGTGAATGCTGGGAACTGAACCCTGGTCCCTGCAAGACTAGCAAGTGCTCTTGACTGCTGAGCCATCTCTCCAGCCCCCTATTGCACTCAATTTAAAATTCTTCCATGAAATTCTTTAAAAATGTTTATAGTATGTGAGGCGCTATTTTAGAAAGAGAAAACAATGTTAAAACAGCCTCTGCCCTCGTGGAATGTAGATTATATATGCACACATAGTACAGTATACTATAGATTACAATATATTGAACATAAAATGTCCAATGGTGGACTGAGAAGATGGCTCAGTGGATAATGCAATGGCTCTGAACGTGGTGGTCTGTCTGTAATCCCATCATGCAGGAAGGAAAGGCAAGGGTTCTCTGGAGCAAGCTGGCTCACTAGACTAGCTGAGCTAAGGAGCTCTGAGTTCAAGTGAGAGCCCCTGCCTCAAAATAGAAGGTGGATAACTATTGAGGAGGACATGGGGCATTGTCCTCTGGCTTCCCCACACAGGTATATACATGTGCATGTACACTCACATATGTGCCCACACTCATACAAGCATGCATACACACAAAAATGTTCAGTGATAATTAGGCCATGATTAAAAACTTAGCAGGATGATACTCCAGCCAGCCCTGTGCCTGGCACAAACACAGAGCTTAACAAATAAGTAAATGAATGATTACAGTCTGAATTAACTGTATTCAACCATAATGCCTAAGTAATTCTGACTTTCAAAGTATATGAGAGATTTTATGATCTCTGATTTCTAAGGGCAATCAGGACTCAAGAAAACTATACAGACTAAGCTTGTTCAATCAGAAGTGAAGAACATTGTACTCTTTTTATTTGTTATTGCTGATGCTATATTAATTTTATAGTTTATATAGATATAGTAATTCTAGCTTATAGAAGGTGGTTGCTAAATTTTCAGGAATTTTGCAAGATGGCATTAAACAACCATTGTTTAAAAACTTAAATTAGGCCTGGCATGGTAGCACATACCTTTAATCCCAGCACTTGGGAGGTAGAGGCAGGCGGATCTCTGAGTTCAAGGCCAGCCTGGTCTACATAGTGAGTTCCAGGACAACTGGGGCTACAGGGAGACCCTGTCTCCAAAAGACAAAGCAACAACAACAACAACAACAACAACAACAAAAAACCCTTAAATTATAGGGCTGGAAAGTAAGTTAAAAGCACTTGTTATTTCAGAGGACTATATTTGCTATCTCAAAATCCAAGTTTGATTCCCAGGACCCATGTTGGGCAGCTCACAGCTACCTGTAACTCTAGCTCCAGGGGGACCCAAAGCCTCTGACCTCCATGGGCACCTGCACTCACATGCACATACGTACACATAGACACACACACACACACATACACACACACATATAATATAAGAAGTAAAAAATAATCCTTAAAAAAACAACTGTAAATTGTTTTTTTAACAATTAACAGAAAAAAGTTAATGAGGGGCTGGAGAAATAGCTCAACAATTAAGAGCACTGACTGCTCTTGCAAAGGACCAGGTTTGGTTCCCAGCACCCACGTGGCTCCTAACAACTGTTCTTACTTCAAGTTTCAGGGGATTTGACACCCTCTTCTGACCTCTGTGGGCATTTCACTTGTGTGGTGCACTTACATACATGTGGGCAAAACACTCATACACATAAAATAAAAATAAATGAATCCAAAAAAATTTAAAACAAAGTTAATGAATACTCAAAATTTATAATTTTTTGCCGGGTCTGAGGTACACACCTGTAATCTCAGCACTTGGCAGGCTAAGGCAGAAGGATCATTACAAGGCAGGCCCTTAGGTTGTTGATACATGTTACCTCTGCCCCATAGACACAAGTCATGCCTTGGGATGCTGTACTACTCTGATGCGTGTGCTCCATGAATGTCCTGACATCACACTTAGAGATTGCAGTGGTGGTTTACTGGGAGAGGGGGTTGTCAAACCAGCCTGCTTTTGCTGACCTCATAAACTCTGGGGTATGCCTCAGACCCACATTCAGTGTAGCCAGGGTCAGTCTCTCTGAAATGGGCTGTGTGACAACCCGGTTAATAAAATTAGTGCACCAGCACCAGCCCAACATGGCAGCACCCTTCCTGCCGCTGCATCCTTCCTGTCTCCATGCTCTACATGAGAGAGGTCAGTAGACGAGATTCCCTAACCACCCAAGCTGGTTCTGCAGAAGGCCACCAGGCCTGGCAGTCAGTTCTACGTCTCACAGTGAATTACTTCCTAAGTGCAATCCACAAAACACTGTTTCGGTTTTTCAAGTTGAAAGGGAGCCTTTATTAAATATTCTTTTGCGACTCAAAATGGCTATGAAGTTTACAGGCATCTTTGCTCAATGCTTGTTCTTTTGTACGTTACTGTTTGTGCCAAAAAAGAACAAATATCAAATGTCAACGTTGTAATTGATCTGACTTCTGCTCTGAGTCCTGTGAACGTTTGAATCGTTTCTCCTGTGTGCAGTCTGCTCTGTACACTGGATGCTCTTGTGCATTTGTTTTAAAATGTTTCTGCAAGACTTTGGTGTTGCCATAGTCACTGGTAATAATACTGCTACGGAATAAATGACAGCCTGTTGGAAATCCTCACTGACTCAACTCTTTTGGTCAGTGGTTTGTTTTTTCCAGGAGATTTCTTTCTCTAATAAAACAGGGAGGAAGTAAAGAACGTTCCACAGAGTTCCTCACATTCCAAGTGAACTGTAATGGTAACATTTTCTATATTCATAATAAAGCGAAGCGGATTTTATAAACACTGTTCAAATTGGTGTCTTAACAGTTAGCACCGTTATGAAATGTCAAGTGTAGCCTGTCAGTGCTTTGGGTTAGTTATGCTTTTCCCTCTTTATCTTCATTTTACAGTCTGAGGTTAAAAACAAAGTCTTGAAATTGGAAGAACTGCATTCCAAAGTCAGTGATCTTAAAGAACTAACTAAAACTCCAGAAACACCAACAGACCTTCAGGTAAGTACTCAATGAGGTTTGCTTTTGGTATGTGTGTGGCAGGCGTGTGTGTGTGTGTATATACATATCCTCACTCCAAAAATAAAAAATTCACATGTATGCATGGGCCTGTATGTGTATGTATGTGTGTATATGTGTGTGTATGGTCTATTTTATGTCTAGACAGGAATAGAAACCCCTTGATGAATATTTGTGTTCTTTTTTGGGAGGGGAGAGTTGAGACAGAGTCTTACTATGTAGTCCTGGCTGGCCTGGAACTGACTTTATGAACCAGTCTGTCCTTGAACTCACAGAGATCTGCCTGCCTCTGCTTCCCCAGTGTGGGGATGAAAGGAGTGGGCTACCACGCCTAGCTAATATTGATATGCTTATTGATAACTTCCCAATTCATCTACTGAGTAACTGGGATCTGGGGATCAGCACTGCTAGGCCCTTCATAGGCTTGTAGATCGTTCCAGAGTCAGGAGAGGGAGGAACCAGCTGGCCAGGAAACCTGGGCTACTCCAGTGTCTGAACCTGGAAGCATCCGGTGCAGTGGGTCTGCTGTGACTGCCAGACCCAACAGCTCCTGGCCAAGAGTTCTGTGGCACCTTTACCCACTTTCTTTTAGCTGCTTTCATGGTTTTCTATGCTATTTCCCACTAACTTAATCAGTGGTGTTTGGCACTGATCTGAGACATGTATGGAAATGTTAGACATTTCACTTGAAGGTGGACACAAAGGAGGTGAGGTGACATTCATGTTTAGAACTGAAAAGGACTCTTTATAACTGTCCCCTAAACTTGAGGCATCAATGGACAACAGTCTCTCTCTCTCTCTCTCTCTCTCTCTCTCTCTCTCTCTCTCTCTGTCTCTCATGCACATGTGCATGCATATCAGCAAGGAAGAGGTATGAGTTGCTTTAACTTTTCTCAGGTGTGATGAGAAGCATTTTTGAAGAGACCCCTTAGAGGGCAGCTTGTGTCCCTTGCAGTTGGTAACCACCACTGTATAATTTCCAGCCCCCTGAGAGGCAGGCTGGCTGACTCCTGGTGTATGGGTAGTCAGCATCTCAGTGTCTGTTGGGGTGATTAGCAAAGTGTGGTCTCAGCACAGAAGTAAGCTATCAGAGGGGAGGAAGAGGCCACTCCATGAGCCCACAGTGTGAAGACACCTGGGTTGCCTAAAAGGCTCTCTGAAGGATGAACTCAGAGATGCCTTGAGCTAAGAAAGGACAGAGTAGAGACAGGAGAGGGCCAAGCACATCTAGGGACCTTCAGCTTGGGTCCCCAACAATGGGATGTTTTCAGAAAAACCCATAGACCAAGATAAGAAGGGAATGTGAGAGGTAGCTCACTCTAATTGATGATTCTTCAGTTCATGTCCCCTTACCACCTGCCAGTTAAAGCTTATAGGACCTAGAGCTGTGTCAGGCAAGGGTTAACAGACACAAGAAAGGAAAGAGGCTCTTGCTTCCTGTTTGCAACTGTTCTGAGCCAGGAGCAAACAAAAACAAAAACAATACTGTATGCTTGAGATTTTTCCAAAATAGCACTGATCTTTGAGTTGTGGAATTGTGACTGTTTGGCAATTTACAATCATTAAGTCCTTTCATTAACTTAGAGGTCACAAAATTCAACTTTCCTGAAATACTTCCTCCCAATAGAAGAAAACAGCTAACCCCAGTGTATGTCTTACAGGTAGAGAAGAACATAGCAATAAAATTGCTTTATCATTAAATCCTATGGTAGATTTTTTTTCCTGTCTTAGTTACATCCAGGCAGGCCATGTGGGAATGTTCCTCATGGAGAATTAAGAGGTTTTTGGGTCCAGCTTTGCTTTTAGAATGTGATCACCTCTTCCCTGGAACCTTGCTCAAAACCACATTCTAACATCCAGAGTTAGCTGCCATCCCTGCCTCGCATTTTCCCGTCACTAGATATGTTTGGCAATGTGCACTCTCTGATTTTCCTTCCTGGGAAAGGCTATTAGTATTGGAAACGCTTCCATGGTGAAGCTAATGTGTTCTTGATGGAGTCGCACGTAAACAGAATTCTTACCGCATGAGTGTTCGTTCAGTCCTCCCAGATTTTCATGAAATCTTACTTTATATTTAGTTTGTAGAAGCAGACTTAAGGCAGAAGCTGGAACATGCCAAAGAGATCACCGAAGAAGCAAAACTAACCCTGAAAGATTTCACTACTCAAAGGACACAAGTGGATAGATTTGTCAACGACAAAACTACATGGCTGATCAAGGTGGAGGAATCGCTGATGAGCTGTGCCCAAAGCGAGACTTGTGAAGGGTTGAAGAAAGTAAAGGTAGGTTCACAGACTAACATGAGTGCTTCTGCTTGGATAGGCATATTCCTTTTACTTTGTAACCATAATAAAAGTATAACTAATGCTTTCTATTACCCATATTGAAAGTGTTAATACCAGACTAATTCTTAATATTGGAGTAAGGGGCAATGGATGAACGAAATGCAGACACTAAGAAGTGAGACGTGGTGGGCTTGGTGGCATACACCTTTAATCCCAGCACTCAGGAGGCAAAGGCAAGGTGATCTCTATGACATCAAGCCCAGCTTGGTCTATATAGTGAGTTTCAGACCAGCTGGGGCTTCAGGGAGAGCCTGTATTAAAAAAAAAAAAGCACAAACAAAAAATAGAAGCAGGAAGTGAAAGATGAATAACGAGAGGGCAGACAGCATTACTGGATTACTGGAGGCTGTGTCCGTAGGCTATGCTGATGAACACACACACACACACATTCCTTTTTGTAAAAGGGTGATGATATGGGAAGCCTGTTTAAGTTTACATCAGTTTTCAGGCTTGAACATCAGTTGTTTTAAGGTTTATTTTGACTACTTTCATCTATAGAATGTTGTAAATTTTTTTTAGAATGTTGTAATTTTTTAAAATATGTGTTTAAATTTTTTAGAAGAAGCATTTCATTACAGCTTTAACATACTCAATAACAGTTTCCAGAGCAAAGATACATCTCTTTCAAAAGTGGTTATAACATTTTTAGGTTTGCTGTTAAATTAATACAGTTATACAATATTGAACTCAGTATAAGCCCTGTAAGACATAAAATTGAATGAATTTTTAACCTTTAAAAAAGATCTCCATTTCATTTTAAAATATACTGTTTCTTACAGAAAGACTCATTTTTTTTGGCTAATAACACTGAGATGTTGGTGCATCTAATCTGTATGTATCTGATTATTACTAGTCATAATCAGTTGCACTTGGATCCTTGGCACCTGTGTCTGTCTATAAAGTCATCAGTTAGACTTCAATGTTAATGTTTATCACCTCTACTAATTAACATGATGTAAATTTTTATGCTTCCTCCTCAAATATAATTCATTCCTTAAATTTGTTGATTTGTGTGTGTTTGTGTGTATGTGTGTGTGTGTGTGTGTGTGTGTGTGTGTGTGTGTATCACACAGAACAGAATGTTGTAATTTTTTAATGTCAGGAAAACATCCATTTCCTTTCTCCATGTTAATAGATGAAGATCCCAATCAACTGTGAAGGACACGTGTTGTGTTGACTTTTCTGCCATTTCTACACTGTTCCTTCTCCAAAAAAGATTTAATTATTTTTAATTATGTACATGTCTGCATCTGTATGTGAGTTTGTGCATATGTGAGGGAGTGCAGACACCCTAGGAATCCAAAAGAGAACACTAGAGTCCCTGGAGCTGGAGTTGCAAGTGGCTGTGAACTTCTGAACTTGATTGCTGAAACTCAGGTCTTCTGCAGGAGCGGTACATGTACTTAACTGTTGAGCCATCTCTCCAGCCCTTTATGCTGTTCCTTTTTTAGCACAGTTTTATACTACACTGGACACAAGAACATATAGTTTCAAACTAAGTGATACTGTGTGGGCCTGGCCTGTAATCTTGAAACAAAATCCCAAGTGACCCACCAAAGAAAGCAAGCTGCGACAGATTGTAATGGAGGAGCTGAATTCAGATCATAGCTGAAAAGCTATAAAACCTACTAGATTTCCTTGAGATCCTAGACTACAGATCAGTTTCTAGCCACTTTCCAGGAGCTGTTGGTTACCAAGGGGGACTGGAATGTTTTAGTAAAGAATCAATACAGGGGCTGGGGAGATACCTCAGTTGGTAACCTACTCGCCGCACAAGCCTGAGCACCCGAACTTACCTAAAAAAGTGCTAGGCACATGATTCAAAGTTGCAATCCCAGTGCTGGGGGGAGGTGGGAAGACAGGTAGATTCCCAGGGCTTGCTGGCTAGAGACCTAGCTGAGTCAGCAAGCTCTACTCCAATGAAAGACCTTGTTCCAATGAACAAAGTGGGAGGCATCTTAAACAGCCCAGGTTGTCCTTTAGCCTCCACACATATGTGCACACATGCCGCATGTGTACCTTTATGCATGTGAATAGATACCCATGCATGTACACACCAAAACAAAGAGGCATATACAACTCAGTAGATTTGAATATTGTCAAGTTTAGATTTTTTAAAATAAGGTAGCACAGTGAAACAATTGAAGTGTTTCTCTTGATGTGATGAATATCCATCAAGTATATTCATGGTGTGTTTTCATTCTGTAGGATATACAAAAAGAACTTCAAAATCAACAAGGCAGCATCAGCTCCACCCAAGAAAACCTCAACAGCTTGTGCCGGAAGTACCACTCAGTGGAGCTGGAGAGCCTGGGCCGGGCCATGACTGGACTAATAAAAAAGCATGAAGCCGCGAGCCAGCTGTGCTCCAGAACCCAAGGCAGCTTGCAGGATTCTCTGGAAAAACATTTCAATGGTGAGCTATGAAAGGTTTTAGCCTGATTAGTTGTTTATGAGAAAAAGTTAAGACCAAATGTGGCCTAGAAACCGCCAACAAAAGTATGAGCCAGCTTTCCAGAAGGACAGCATTTGGCTTCATCTGTGCTTTGAAATTTGAGTAGCAGACGTTCCGGGGCTCTCACCTACCTGTAGGATGCTTT
The DNA here is from genome assembly GCF_000622305.1 of Nannospalax galili. Lineage (NCBI taxonomy): Eukaryota > Metazoa > Chordata > Mammalia > Rodentia > Spalacidae > Nannospalax > Nannospalax galili. The sequence goes on from NW_008356845.1 coordinate 2,400,948, forward strand.
CTGTTTCTTCTTGAGAAAGCAGGAATTGACTTTGATGGTTCTGAATTTTGTCTAGATATTCTACATGGAGCTTAGGTATGTGGAAAACTGCCTCTGTTGAAGTGGTCAGCAGTTGCTACCAAATAACCAGAGAGACTTTTCCTGCTAGGATGAAATACCGCCATAAATGTGGCTATCAGAGGAGGCCCAGGAAATGGCAGCCACACAGTCCAGAAAACAGTCAGTCCTGTGTCTGTTTTTTCACTTCTGTATAGCTGTTCCTCTACTCTGATGCAGATGCATCATTCAAGGAGCTAGTTCCTGCCTGTGCCATAAAAATGGCTTTCTTTCAGGACTGGAGAGATGCCTAAGTGGGTAAAATGCTTGCCATGCAAGCGTGAGGGCCTAAGTACAGATCTCTACATACAAAGATGAATGTATGTAGGGATACACATCTGTCTTCCCAGCACCAGGGAGGTAGACAGGTGGATCACTGAAGCTTACTGGCCAACCAGTCTAGCTGAATCAGTAAGAGACCCTGTCTCAAAAAATAAAGTTCGGGGCTAAAGACATGGTTCAGCAGTTGAAAGAACTAGCTGCTCTTCCAGAGGACCCAGGTTTGGTTCCTAGCACTCACATGACAGTTAACCATCTGTTCATTCCAGTTCCATGGGATCCAACACCCCCTTCTGGCCTCTGTGGGCATTGTGTGCATGTGGCACACTTGCATACATGCAAGCAAAATACACATACAATGAAAATAAATATATTTTTAAAAATTTAAGGAGGGGGTGCTAGAGAGATGGCTCAATGATTGAGTGCTGGCTGCTCCTGTAGAGGACTCAGGTTCAGTTCCCAGCACCCACATGGCAACTAACAACCATTCATAACTCCAGTTACAGAGGATCTGACACCACCTTCTGGCCCTCATGGGCAATGAATGCATGTGATGTACTTGCATACATGCAGGCAAAATACTACACACCTAAGATAAAATAAATAAATAAATAAATAAATGTTGTTTTTAAAGTTGGAGAGCAGCAGAGGCAGAGACCTGATATGGACCTTTAGCCTCCACTTGCACATGCACACACATGCACACATGTATGCAACATGTACAAATGCCTTTAACTCTCTTTTCTCTCCTTACACTCTCATAAATTCTTTACAAAATGAAGGAATGCAATGGGAGATCAAGTATTCAAGAATTCAGATGCTTTTCAGTATCTTTGAGATAACGTCTCCATTCTATGGTAATCATCCCTGGTTGTTGATAATGTTATAATATTTTCTAAATCATCATTTTCTTTTCACAATATTTTATAAGGCCAGATGAGCTGGGCTGAAATTCAGAAATAATTTGTTGTGATAATCCTAGAAGTTCACTCCACAATTTGGATTTATTCTCTCATTTTTGTTATTTTCAAAAGATTCTATGCAGGAATTCCAAGAATGGTTTTCAAAAGCAAAAGCAGCAGCCAGAGAATCATCTGATCAAAGTGGTGACAGCCAAGTTCTGGAGGCAAGGCTCCATGACCTTCAGGTACGAAGCTGGCGGCCCCTCCTGCCCAGCCTGCACCCAGGTCCTTGGCTCATGCTCACGCCATTCCTTTCTAGAACCTTCTTATTCAGCCATCTTTTCTTCTTTCCTTACAGCTGGGCTGTTGAGTCAAGAGTCAGACTCATGAAAAGTCATTGTGAAAACAAATCAAAGCTAGAAAATGCCTAGATCTCTTTCTTTTTGCTTTTTGGCCTGCGAACCATTTTGGGGAATTCATTCAAAATGAAATTTTATTTTAATTTTTATAGCAGCAAAAGCATAAATATTTTCTATTATTATTGGAGGAGCTTTTTTGTTTTGTTTTTCAGAAAGACATGCTTTTTATCTTTCTAAAAATACTTAGAGTCTAAGTTTGAAAATGTATTACAAATTAAGTAATGGTAATAGGTCATTTGGGTTTTACTGACTAAGGAACATGTGTAGATTCAGGAAGAAGCCATTGTGAAGTATAGGCCAAAAAGAACTTACAGAAGAATAAGTTTAAATGAGGTTTTAGCCAAGTTTTCATAGCAGTTTATCTGAGCAAAACACAATGTAAAGTATTGTAAAGCAAATGTTTTATAAAAATTAATGAGACAATATGTGGTGGCGTATGCCTGTGATCCCAGCATATGGAAGCAAACACAGGAGGATCTCAAGTTCAAGGCCAGGCTAGACTGTATAATAAGACTATAAAAATAGCCCTAATGAGGACCATGAGAATTTTTTGGCCCAACAGGTGATAAAAATACTGCCAGTAACCTATTGTATTAGAACTCAGGGTGAGAAGATTATCACAGCACATGATGATGGCTTTGCAGGAGGCGTGGTAAATTCAGGTGTGGAATTGCCCTCTAGAAAGCTCAAGGCAGTTGGATTCCACACAGAAATGTTTGGGTGACCACTGAAAGCATTCTGGAGTTCAAGGGAGAAACAGCCAGCACTGAATTCTGGGCTTCCCTTGCTTACTGGAAGCCCAGGCATAGAACTTCCAAGGAAGAGGTATATGTGAAGGAAGGAACGTCCCATTCCTGAGGAATGGACTTTGTGTGCAGAGTAGACCGGAAGAAAAGGAGGAAGAGGAAGAGGAGGTGGAGTGGCATTCTGGTTACAGGACTGTCATGCTAATCACTTGAGGAGATGGGACCTGGGAGGCTGAGACATTAAGAACAGGTCGCTAGTGAGGACTTCCTCCATTCCAACTTGTTCCTGGCATTCCATCGTTGGTTCCAATGGCTACCTGGTACTGTCTTCAGTTAGGAGCTCCACTTTTATCCAATTGCATGAACTTTCGCACTCCAGCCCTCTTAGAACTTTTCCCTCTGGGCTCTGCTTTATTTCCCACCTGCTTTACTACCTCAGCTGCTCGTTATAATGAACCATCCAACATGTATTTCCAGGGTGTCCTGGATTCAGTTGGTGATGGGCAGAGCCAGCTCGATGCAGTGACTCAAGAAGGACAAACTTTGTATGCACATTTGCCCAAGGAGATCGTCAGCAGCATCCAGGAGCAAATCACAAAGGCCAATGAAGAGTTTCACGCCTTCCTGAAACAATGCCTTAAAGACAAGCAGGCTCTCCAGGACTGTGCTTCTGAGCTGGGGAGGTTGGTTGTTCTAATAAATGCAGGTTAGCCACACACAGAGGGGGTTTTCAAAGACTTAGGGAAAAGGAGTCATCTGAGGATGCAAATCATACTTGAACTGGGAGTTTGAAGTATAATGATCTTTGATCCACCTTAAGCACAGATTGATGACTAGTTCTGAAGTTTTCATTTGGCTTTATTTCCTACATAGGAAAACCTGAGGAATAATACTCACTGGTGATTACAAATGAGCTAAAATGACAAATGTCATTTTAGTCACTTTGGCTAAATCAAGATATTAGAACTTTGATATGCTTGCTTTTAGCTTATCTGTTTTTCTCCTTGTGTTCATCTCTGCTAGGATAATCTTGGCAGAAAGTATTTATTGGATTCTCTGGATCAAAAGTCCAGTCAGTTACTTATATATCAATGAAGGAGTATATCAAATTAGAGGGACAATCCTCACTACAAGGAGAAGAGGCAGGGTGATCAGATTGCCTTTCTTGTGGCCCAGCAGATATGCCTGACTCTTGTCCAGGTTTTTGAATAGAGCTTATGCTCTTATCAGAATGTAGAGTTTTTGTGCCACATTCAAACTCCCTTAATAAACAAAGACATGAAGGCCACTTCTTTCCCCCGGGCTTCTACTGCCCCATTTACCCACTGGCCCCAATTCAAGGGTCACTGTTGTGAGACACAATCTTAAGTGCATATTGACATGGGAATAAACCCTCACTGTCCATTAGCCGTTATGAAATTAATTCAGCTAAGAGAAATAACTTATTTTCCACTTCAAACCTTAAACATACCATGATTTGCACATTTTATTAAAATTCGTGACCATTTGGGAAAGCTTATTGCTGAATTTTCTCCATAACTTGAAAATTTGTAAGGTCTTAATTACCATATAGAAGATACTGTGACTGGGCAGAATACCTGGTACGTTAATGAGGTAGCAAATTTTTCCTGCCTGGAATCCCACTTTGCAATGCAGAACTCCACAGAACTTCTGACCATCCACAGTCATGTGGGTCTCTGTAAATCTGTCTGCTCTCTGACGTTTGGCTCCATTCTTCAGTTCCTTTATGAATGAAACTAAGAACCCTCTAGTGGACCCTCTTTCCTCCCATTCAGTATGGACATATGGTGTCTTACTTTAAGAGACAAAATGTCCTACAGAGGCAATATGTGAAGGTGCTTTGCAGACAATGATAGACTGGCACCATCCTTTGGAATAGTCTGGAAAAAAATTCATTTTGTACCTTTTGTATGTTCAGAATGTAGTATTATGAGAAACCCTCAAAAAATTTAATTAAAAAAAAATGTCATGACCTCAGCTGTCAGAACTGTAACAAACACCTCAGGGTTTCTCTAAGATGTTTTTCTTTTCTTTAGCTTCGAGGATCAGCACAGAAAACTGAATTTATGGATTCATGAGATGGAAGAAAGGTTAAACACAGAAAACTTTGGAGAGAGTAAACAGCATGTTCCTGAGAAGAAAAATGAAGTTCATAAAGTTGAAATGTTTCTGGGAGAAGTCCTGGCTGCCAGGTGTGGTGCAGAAGTGGAGTAGGTTATTGACTTGCTGATGTGTTTAGCCTGGTTAGTTAGTGACTGGCTTGGTTGTTGGGATGATTGACTGGTTGGTTGTTGTTGGTTTCTTCTATTCCTGAATATCTAAAAAGCATATCGAAGAACCATGCTGTAGTCTTCATGGAGGGTGTTTTCCACAGATAACGTGTGATGGAAACACGGTGTTCATTTACACCCCGGTTTCATCTCTCTTTACCCAAGAAACTTGGCAGGTTGTGTCGCTTTCTAACTTTTAGCTTTTTAAACATTTTATTTATTTTTGTTTTGTGTGTGTTTTGTCGGCATGTATGGGAGTGCACCGCATGTATGCCTACAATGTCTGGAGGACAGAAGAGAGCAACAGATACCCTGTGACTGGAGTTACTGTTAACTGCCATGAGTACTGGGAACTAAACTAGGGTCCTCTGCAAGAGCAGCCAGGGCTCATAACTTTTGAGCCATCTCTCCAGCCCCCCGAAATTTTAGCTTCTCAAGATTGAGTTAAGAATGCTGTGCTTCCCTTTCTAGGGTTAGCTTAAGTTGATTACTATAAGGAGAAGCAGATATGAAGAAAAAAAACTAAAAACTACAAAATCCACAGGGACAGTAAAGATAGAAGAATGCAGCTGTGGACAGACCCACCTTCTGTATATTCCTCACACGTTGCAGATTCTAGCCCTATTCCTATCCATCGGTCCACATTGCTAATGAAGTAAGGGTTGTGACTGTTAGGTCTCACCTTCCTGTGGTACCCTCCTCAGCTGCAGACTTCTGTCCTTACTGCTGCCCTGGCTCCTTCCCTGGGCAGAGTCTCTCATCTGCACTTTCAATGTTGCCACCAGCATCTGTAGGCTCCACCTCTAGCACTTACCACTTCTGCCTCTCTATTGAAAGATAGAAGGCTCTCCATCAGGGGAGTGCAACTCAGCCCAGAACTTGGACTCCACAATGACTCTCTTGAAGAGAGAGTATATTTGTCTATGAAACAGAAGAGGACAGAGCTTACTCTTCTTAAACAAATCAACAAAAATCATAGGCTAAGTAAAAATTGCTTAATTCAGCCCACAGTCATTTTCCAGTCCTCTGAGTTCTGTTTATGGTCAAGGATGCTAGTATTATCATTACTGTGAAAAACAACCATGTGAGCAAATGAACAACAAAGCCTGTATCATGACTAAAATCATCCAGTTATATCTTTGGGGTTGTGTCCAGGACCACTACAGAGATCAGAATCCTTGGGTGCTCAATCCCTGTGTGAAATGGCGTATTGTTTCAGATAACCTTCTTGTATCCCCCCTGTGTAGTTTAGATCAGCTCCAGATTACTTCTAATACAAAGTAAATTCAGAGTACAGAGCTGTGGTGCTATATTGTTGGGGGAGTAATGAGAAGGACAAGAGTCTGTGCATGTTCAGTACAGACATGGTGTTAAAAACACAGCGCATTGCTTTCAGTTTGGAGCTGTAGAGCTTGAGGAGGAGGACCCGCCGTGCTTGGCATGCAAGCTTGATGACATCATAAACGTCCCTGGCATGCTTCACGTCCATCTCTGGACATCCCCCCCGAGACCTCAGGTTGTACCACTTTCATCTTGCTGTTGTCTAGTGTACTGCTAGAAAAATAAAAAATATTCACAGAGTTAACATCATTCTCACAATATAACTCTCTGAAAATTATACTCTATTTTGCTTTTTAAATCTTGACTTTTGTCTAAATATAATAGAACATAACTAAACCCACATGTGTCTTTCTTCCAGACTTTATAAATGACTTTGTGTACTCCTGGCTCTCATTTCTTCGTAGGCTGCTTTCTGTCTTCCTCTCTCACTGGTTAACTTGCTATCCTTATGCCAAAACTGCTGTGGAGGAAGTGACATATTACCAGATTCATTCTCTGTGTTTGTCTCTCTTTCTCTGTCTGTTTCTCGCTCGCTCTCACTCTTGCTCTCGCTCTCACTCTCTGTAGGTGTGTGTGTGTGTGTGTGTGTGTGTGTGTGTGTGTGTGTGTGTGAATGCTTACATGTAAAGGCCAGAGGAAAACCTTACCTGTCTTTCCTTGGGCACTGTTCACCCTGTTGTTTTGAGACAAGGTCTCTCACTTCAAGCAGACTAGGCTGGCTGGCTAGTGAACCCCAGGGACACCATCTGCCTGTCTCTACCTCCTCAGTGCTGTGATTAAAAGCGTACACACCCCCATGCCTAGCCCTCATTCTTTTTCTAATCACCACAGCCTTCATAGGCACATTGTTCTCAAAGCTTTATGCTCTGGTGTTCTGGGATGAGCTGCTAAGTGACCTCAGGTATATGTGTTTTTGGATTCCTTCCTTCCACACTGACCCCTTCCAGCACGAGAAGTGGGCTGATCGTTCAGATTTGCATGCGGGGTCACTTCTTTAATTTTTTTCACGGGTCTCATTATGTACTCCAGGCTGTTGTTCAACTCAGGATCCTCCTGCACAGGTGCTCAAGTGTTGGGATTACAGCTCTGTACCACACTAAGCAAAATATCCTTTCTAGTTCTTTGCGTGCATGATGCTTGCTTCTTTCAGATATTTTGGATGAGCTTTAGAGTCAGTGAGAGACCGTCTCTCAAAAAATAGACACCTGATCTGGATATTTTCCCTCCTGATCTGTCCAGTGCTTCAAATACTTGAGGGAGATTCCTTGTGGAAAAAATTACACAGACCCAAGACTCAGAATCTTCATCATCCATTGAGAAAATCATCCTTTATTAACCAATAGTCTTTTGTTAACCATTATTTAATTCACCTCATTGCACCTTCTTGCCATACTGATTGCAAGTATACTTGGTGTATTTTGAAGGAGGTATCATTTTGAATAACTGTATCTCAGAGTAGTTCAAAGATGATGTTTATATAGTGGTCATTTGGGAAAAATTACCGAGTCATTGTAGAAGGTATATGTATATGTTCTTTTTCTAGTAAGCACACCAGTTGTGTTTGTATGTGTGTGGTTTATGTATACATGCATGTTTATGTGTGTGTACTTGTGCATGTGGAGGCCAGAGGTCAATGCTAGGTGTCTATTTTTTGAGAGAATGTCTCTCACTGAATCTAACGCTCATCAATTGGGCTAGGCCAACTGTCCAGAAAGCTCGAGATCCATCTGTCTCTGCTCCCCTGACCCTGGAATTACAGGAACATATCAGCATGTTCAGATTTGATGTGGTTTCTGGGGATCTGAACTCAGTTCCTCGTGCTTACACAGCAAGCATTTTTATCAACTGGGCCATCTCTCCAACTCACAACATTTCTGATTGAGACATCCTGCTCCTGCAGAGCACTCTGGTTTTCTCTGACAGATGTGCTAATAAGAGGTCCAAGCTGTGTGGTGTTCACAGAGCCTTTGAACTGGTGTTTAGAGACTGGTATTCACAGAAGCTTTGAACTAAAAATGGTATGAGGAGATGACAGTCAAAAGGTACAAAATCCTACTTGAGAGAAATACGAAGTTTTGTTTAGTTTTGTTTTGTTTCCATCCTAGTTCTGTCGCACAGTGTGATGAGTGAAGTTAAAAATAGAGTGTTGTATATTTTTAAATTCCTACAAAAATAATTTTCTAATGTTCTCACCACAAAAAGTATCTGACGTGATTGCTACATTACCCAGATTAATTTAATTACCCTACAATGTATTCATAAGCCACAGTTATCACTTTATAAACCACGAATTTCCATCATTACAAATTGCAAATTGTTAATTTATAATTTAAAAACAAATAAAGTAAGTAGATGACCAAGTTCCACTAAGAATTCAGAACTACAAACCAGGGTACCAAGCCATGGAGTGAATAAGAATTTCCCCCTTGACCTAAATAACATAGCTGCACAGAGAAATGAGCACACTGTTCAGGGTACGACAAGGAAACTCGTTAGCTCCTTCCACAACTTTTGAGAGGAGCTTTCCTCCTTTCTCGTCTCTGCTCAACATTGTGCTGGATCCTGGGAACAGAGGCTGGATGTGGTGGACTTGTGAGTGGACATGGATGTGTTAAGTGAGGGGGTGAGACAAGAACAGAGGGCACTAGGGGAGTCATGGATACTGCCTGGGGATGGGATGCCTGTGTTGAGTTTTAAAGGGACAACTTAGAATATAACAAGTGATCAGAGGCATCCCAAAGGAGAAATGCCCATTACATCACTTCTCTCATCGCTGAGACAAAACACAGACAAGAGGAAGGAAAGCAGGCTTTATTCTGGTTTAGAGTTCAGAGAAGTTGCAGTCCATCATAGTGGGGCAGGCTAGGCAGCAGGAGGCGGAGGCCAGCCATCTGATCACATTGTAGCCATAGTCAGGAGGCAGAGAGTGAACAGCAAGTAGAGACTAAAAACCATCAAGGCTTGCCCCTGTGACCTGTTTCCTTCAGCAAGCCTATATCTCCTGAAGGTGCCACAAACTTCCCAACAGATTCACAACAGGACTTGTGCAGACCCAGGAGCCTATAGAGACGTTTCACATCCATACCATACCATCCATGTATAGATAGAACAGCAGAGTATATGGGAAATTTCTGGAAGCTTTTCATGGCTAGAGTGTCAAATAGAATGGAGAGATAGTAGAGATAAGTCAAACCCACGTTCTGGACTGAATTCTTAGTGATACAGAGGCTCTGCCACTGTAACTCAGATGCAGACACAGCATAAACAGACTCACATCTCCTGACAGGCACTGACTGCATTAAGAAAGCCCATTCAAGAAGACCAGTAGCCAGTTCAATCCCCAGCATCTTAATGTTAAAGGCAGGTCAGCCATGAGCCGTTGTCTGGTTCCTGATCCAATATCAACAGTCATTTGCCATTCCTCTGCACTCTAGAATGTTGGAATTTAAAAAAACAAAATTTCTGTTTGTCTAGAGAGTCCCTTGACAAGCTCTCCCAGAGAGGGCAGGTTCTCAGCGAAGAAGGCCATGGTGCAGGGAAGGGAGGCCGCCGGTGCACCCAGCTCCTCACCAGCTACCAGAACCTTCTCAGGGTGACCAAGGAAAGACTATGTACCTGCCAGCTGGCCCTGCAGGAGCATGAGGCTCTGGAAGAAGCCCTGCAGAGCATGTGGTCCCGGGTGAAAGACATTCAAGACAGGTTGGTCTGTGCAGAGAGCACCTTTGGGAGCAAGGACACCTTGGAACGACGGCTGTCACAGATACAGGTATGTGTAGCCCAGCCCAATGAACTGCAGAGAGTCAATCTGCAGCCCGCAATTGCTGCTGATTGATATGATTAGATTTTCAGGGGCTAAAGCTGGTCACAGTTGTCCTGTAAGTATCAGGTAAAGATGCAGAAATGGGGAAAATTTGGCAAAAACAGCATAGAGCGTTTTTCTTCCTCTTTTGAAAGGAGCAATTTTGTTTTCTTTTGTTTATTTTACAAATATTTATTCTTATTTTATGTGTATGAGTGTATTGCCTGCATATATATAAGTGCACACATGCCATGCCGTGCCTGCAGAGGTCAGAAGAGGGTGTTGGATTCCCTGGAAGTGGTTCCTCTGCAAGTGCAGTTCTTAACCACTGAGCCATCTCTCCAGCCTTCGCATTTCTGTTTAAATAGCTTTAAAATATTTTGTTTTATTCAGTAATTAATCATTAAACATTATTGAATGCCTACTCTGCTCCAAGTATTTTGCAAGTTTAAGGGAATATAGAAATAGAAGTCAATACTGATGCTCCCAGAATCATGGTCTGGCTACAGAGACCAGTGTGTGAATTGTTACTTAGTGCAGAGCGCAAGTAGGGACTGTGAATGGAACCCTAAGGGCTCATTGGAAGCGAAGTCAGTTCTCCAGTACAGAACATAGTTAGTGAACATGACCTTGGACAATGGGAATTCACCAGGCAACAAAGGAAAGCTATTGACAGACGCATCTACATTTCTAAATAATTTATCATCTCTCCTTTAAATCAATCAATAGAGTTTCAATTTATGGGCTAGTGACCCAAAGTTTCTGCCATTTAAGTGATCTTTGGCCCTCAGACTTCCTGATATCTAGCATATATCACTTTAAGCCTAAAGCTTATTTAAAGTGTATTGCCTTCACTTTAAGGCAAGGTATTCCATACCTCAATTGTGTGTGTGTGTATGTGTGTGTGTGTGTGTGTGTGCATGTGTGCACACATGCACATATGCATGCCTGTGGAGGCCAGAGGTCGGCCTCAATGAGTCTTCTCTAGTCATCATCCACCATGTTTTTTGAGAGAGGAGACAGGATCTCTAATTAGCCTGGAGCTCCCTAAGGCAGAAAACCAGGTAACCCCTGGATCTGTCTATCTCTGCTTCCCTAGCAGCCCAGAAGTCACTATGTAGACCAGGCTGGTCTCAGTCTCATGGCGATCTGCCTGCCTCTGCCTCTCAAGTGCTGGGAATAAAGACATGCACCACCACACCCAGAAATCTCCAGCTTTTTAAACATGAGCTCTGGGGGTTGAACTTAGGTTCTCACAGTTGCAAAGCAAGTATTAAGCAATCACCCCCCTACTACCTCTGCTTATTTCTCATGGGAAAATAGCATTTTTAAAAATAATTTTCATATTTCATATTTCAACTAACAGAGTTTCATTCTTCCTCCCTAGGACATTCTCCTGATGAAAGGTGAAGGAGAAGTAAAGTTGAACATGGCCATTGGCAAAGGGGACCAGGCCTTGAGAAGCAGCAACAAGCAGGGGCAGCAGGCAATCCAGGCTCAACTAGAAACCCTCAGACCATTGTGGGCTGACATCATGAGCTCTGCTGTTCAGGCACAGAGGTACAGCCCCTGCTTTTAATGCTTATCTGCTCAAATAAAACCTGGTAGAGTCATAAAATCCTAAGATAGCACTCAAGTGGCTGGTGGTGGAGTTATAAAGCATGTTATTTTAGGTAGCGTGCCTGTCTTTGCTTGTGTTGAATTCCCCATGGGCCCAAGAATGGCTCTGATATGTTTGCTTGCTTTGTTTCTAGATTTTCTTTTCCAAAATATATTTTGGTCCCCAGAATATCTCTTTCAGAATATTGTACATAACATTGGTTTATGGAAATAACTCTTTTAAGTCATCAAAGTAAAAATATATGGTTGTTTAATAACTTAGATCCCAGTAGTAATTTTGCCTATACTGGTATTGGAGGAAATGTGTATGGGGGTGCAGAGGGGGATATCTGATTGTCACAATGTTAGGGATTTCCAGATATTTATTGGCTGATGCTCAGAGAGCTAACATCCTACAAGGTCTGGAACATTCTTATGCAGCCAAATATCAGCATAAGAATGTTTCAGATTTTGTAGGATGTCAGCTCTCTGAGCATCAGCCAGTAAATGTCTGGGGAGGGAGGGTGGGAAAGGATGGTCAATGGAGACAAGTTATTCTTAGACAGGAGAAGAAACTTCTGCAGTGCTGTTCCACAGTAGGCATGGTAGGTGACTATAGGTCACAATTATGCAATACATGTTTCAAGAACCATAAGGAAAGTATAATGAAAGTTCTCACCATAGAATGATAGAGTTTTGTGATGAGAGATGCTTAACAGAATGAGACAGTGTGTATCCATGTATTAAATATAACTTGTCGCTTTTAATACTCACAGTTTTCCTTTGTCATTTAAAATTTCATTAATGTTGGAAGGAAGGGAAGGGAAAAAAGGAAAGGAGGGAGGGAGGGAGGAGGGAGGAGGAACAAACCTTGCCAAGGAAGCTCTGAAGATGGGTGACACCCTCAAATCTTTGCCCAGGAGTGCCAGCTGGGAAGACTAAATATTGCACCCCTAGCATATGCCTCCCAAGGGAAGGGAGGCACTGGGCAGAGCCAGACGCAGTGTGGCAGCCACCAGACTGTTGAGGTTTGAAGGTGTCAAGTTAACATACAGATCCAGGAAATGTGTGGGTGCACAGGCAGCCTATAGAACACAGCGGATGTCTGTGGGTTCCTGAAAACATCGGCCATACCTGGATGTGAACTGGAGAGACAGAATGGCCACCTCCTGGACACGTGCTAATCAGTGTTTCAGTAAGAGCGCCATTCACAGGAAATGATGCGTTCACATCAGCAGGCAGCTGAGGATGATGCTCAGTTGGTAGAGAGTTTACCTAGCATGTGCAAAACCCAGGGTACCAATCCCCAGCCCCGCACAAACCGGGTGTGATGGTGTACACCCACCCTGCATCAGACACTGGTGAATACATAGAGAACACTTGTCGCTATTTGTTGTGAACAGAAGCCTGTCACCTTCCCCTCCCTTCCTTCAGATTATCTATACATATCTAATTGGCTTGTTGGGCAAATGACTATCTGTGAGAATTAGCCAGAACACAGTCCAGAAAGCACATTCTGAAGACTGTATGTTGTACGACCACTCCCTGTACAGATGACGGAACATGAAAGTTCCTGACCAAACAGAAACTCCACTATGCCCGTCTACTACAATACAAGCAGACCACCAGAGTGGCTTTTGTTCATTTTCTTTTGTGTTTTTCACCTTAATAGAAAGCAAATCTCAAGACAAACAGGACTTTGCATCTCAGTCATAACTCCCAGTGGTCAGCAGAGTCGGGTTCTCTTGTGGGGTTCTCCGATTCTATAGTAGGCTACTGGAGCATACATAATTCCCAATGTTTGGCAATAGGCCAGATTTGTAAAACTGAATAGGAATGTGGATGAATGATTTTTTAGATGTTACAATAAAATGTTAAGCAGAGGAAGCAGATTCACAGCCCTGACACCCCATTTCACTAAGAAATTAAATTTTACAGCTTATACTAAGTGGTCTCAGTGGTCAAAGGATTGTGTCACAAAATGAAACAAACAAAATAGTTTTGTTGCCCTCTAAGAGCTCAGAGGCAAGAGTAGGAGGACACATTCCAGAAAACTGTGACTCAGATTGTGTTACTAAGTTTTCAGAAGACACTGGGCTGTGGGAGAAGAATGCTGCTCTGCCGACTTCTAGAGAATGACCTGGAGTTCAGGAAAATTATCTGATGAAAGGATAGGACTCTAAAATGCATGTGATACGGCTCCTATCCATGCGTTGCACACACATGCACACATACCCACATGCACACATATGCAGGCATCTATCTTCCAGATGCTAATATCCTAAGTGAGTAGATAACATACATATTATATTGTGACCATTAAAGCTCAGCACTACAGTATTAATTAAACTCTACTCAGTATATATCAATCTTAGTTTTCTTGGACTTAGTCTATATTACTAAAATCAAATGGTAATTATTTGTTGATTGATATTCAAATTTAAGACATTTTTTTCTTAGGTAAATAATATCATTAGACTTTCATTTAAGGATGCATGCACACATAGTAGCCAATTTTGTGTTAAATGTGTGAATGAATGAAGACTCAATGCATTTCTAAGAAACATTGTCAAAAATATAATAGTCAAGTCACCAGGTTTCCTAATAGGCAAGTAAAATGCTTCCCAGACTGGCAATAAGGAAAGACTTGCAAAGTCTATCATCTATCTATCTATCTATCTATCTATCTTCTATCATCTATCTACCATCTAGCTATCTATCACCTATCATCTACCTATCTACCATCTATAATACGTCATCTATCAATCATCTGTCATCTATCTATCTATGTATCTATCATCTATCAACATATCTATCACCTATCTAGCATCTATCCATCACCTATCTTTCATCCATCATCTATCATTTATATATATATATATCATCTATCTGTCATTCATCATCTATCATCTATCATATATCTATCTCTCCTCTTTTTCCTCCCTCCCTTCTCTCTTCTCTCTCTATGACCACTAACCCTATCACCATTCAAACTCAGAGTCTCTAGCGTTCTGGGAAGTGATCAACCACTGCCCTGCAAACTCACTAAGCTCAGTGAATGATCAGTGAACGCCCTGGCCTCCCTTGCATAGGCCCCCACTATCCTGGAGTTTGGATCACATAGTAAGTGAACATCCATCACTTGCTCAAACTGTAGCCGCTACACATGCACAATTTCTTCCTTCACATTTTAGCATACATTTATTTTGTTTGAAGAAGTTCTGCTCTAGTTGTGATAGATCAAAAAAGCTATCTCTCCCTGCAATCAAAAGTAACTTTTTTTCATTACAGTAATATTCAGTAAAACAATTTATATGAGTGCATCAACCTTATAATTGGGTTTTGGTACAGCTAGCAAGGCAGAAGCTCCTTTTCACAATATGTGACATTAATTCCAGCACCCTGGTATCTGTGATTGGCCAATGGGGTGACTGTCTGGAGAGGAGAAGCCAGCTGGAGCAGTGGATGGAATCAGTGGACCAGAAAGTTGAGCAGCCCTTACAGCTGCAGCCGGGGCTGAAGGAGAAGTTTTCCCTGCTGGACCATTTCCAGTCCATCGTCTCTGAGGCGGAAGATCATGCTGGAGCTCTGCAGCATCTAATGGCTAAGTCCAGGGAGCTGTATGAGAAGAGTCAGGATGAATCCTTCAAGGAAGCCAGCCAGGAGGAGCTAAGGACACAGTTTCAGGATATAATAACTGTGGCCAAGGTGAGTACTTTAGACCCAAGACGAAGCTCCAAGGCTCAGATAAGGAATAGAATGTGGATTAAGTTACTGGATTTGGCTGCTCTAAAACTATGTGTGTGTTTAGTGACTAGACATTACACAACGATCAATTTTCAAAAGGTAGGAACTAGAGAGAATGAGGTGGTATATATAACAGGAAAGCCAATGGTGAGACTAACGGGGGGAAGAAAGAGAACAACTCAACTTGGGGAAGGGACGCGGGGAGGGGAACGAATGAGAAGAGTATGCAGTGCCACACACATGTGAACATGCCACGATGAAGCCAATTACTATGTATTCTAACCTGAAAATTAATCTAGAAAAAGATCATTTTCCACCTACACCCTTGAATATTCACATGCACTGCAATCTTGGGATTACTTTATCTTTTCATTTTTGTTCGTATCGGCACTGTTGACTGACTCGTCTGCTTTCTTTGCAAAGCTGTGCACCACGGCCAGTGCTTCATGCTCTCATCCTGTCCCCAAATCTCCATTTGCTACATTAAATGCAAGTTTCTGTACTGTTCACTTTCAACCACGCATGAAGCAGTGCGTTCATTTCTCATGTTGGTAAAATATGTGTCTCCCTAGTCTCCAAACTACAGGCTATTTCATGGGATATCAACATTTCTTTTCAGTTTTCTATATGAATGTCAATTTTCCTCCATGATTTTACTTTTTTATTGTGCTGGATAGCTTTAGTGTCAACTTGACACACCTGGGTTGAGGGAGCCTCAGTTGGGGGATTGCCTCTATTGGACTGGCCTGTGGCCGCATCTATGGGGCATTTTCTTGATCAGTGATGTGGGAGGGTCCTACCCACTGTGGGCAGTGCCACCCCTTGGCAGATGGTTCTGGGTTGTATAAGAAAGCAGGCTGAACCCGGGCTTGGGAAGCAAGCCAGTGAGCTGTATTCTACAGTCTATGTTCCTGCCCTGAGTTCCTACCTTGGGCTCCCTGATGAACTGTGACCTGAGAGATGCAAGCTGAATAAAGCCTTTCCTCCCCAAGTTAGTAGTGGTCAGAGTGTTTGTCACAGCAATGAAGAAACAAACCAGAACATATATATTTGTGGATGCTATATAAACTAATGGAAATTTTGTTTTTGTTTTTCCCTAGTTTGGTTTGCCTTTTTGAGAACTCTACCTTGTTGACACAATAATTTTCTATTTTCTTCTCCTTATCATTATCTTGGAAAAAGGCATATCTTTGAATTCTCTCTTTTTGGATGTGTGTCTTTGAGTGTGTTATTCAAGGTCTTTCTAAGTCTTTCTAAGCTTGTGTGTCCTTTGCTGTGACATGTGGTTTCCACAGTATCTATAGCACAGGTCTGTGGTGAAGGCTAAATAGATGCCTTTAAAATGCTGTGAAGAGGGCTCAGCGGTTAAGAGCACTTGCTGCTCTTGCAGAGGACCTGGGTTTGGTTCCCAGCACCCACATGTGGTTAATAACTGTCTGTAACTCCAGTTCCAGGGGATCCAATACCCTCTTCTGATCTCCATGAGCATTGCATGACATGGGTACAGTTACATACATGCAGGCAATATACTCATACACATAAAATTAAAAAATCATAAAAAAATCATAAAATGTTGTAAAGAATGCTATATACCACAAGTAACTACTCCAAAATCAGAATAATTCCTATAATAGTTGTCTATAATAGTTGTGGTTAATTAGTTTATGAGGGTCAAATTTTATTCATTGTCAACATTTATTAACCATAGATATTTTAATTTTTTATTGAATTTTCGTGCATTCCATACAATCCATCTTGATCATATTTAGAGCCCTCTCATACGCTACTCCTTCCATAGCCCCTCCACCAGATTTCATGCATTCTATCATATAAGTTAAAGCCTATCAAGTCAAATTTGAGTCCCCAGAAGTCCTTCACTGTGAGTCCATCCACTAGAGCCTGGGCAACCTATCTAGGGTTAGCCCCTTAAAGAAAACCAACTCTCCCTCACCCGGTATTGATCAGTTGCCTATAGTTCCTCAGCTAAAGCTGGGGCTCCTTACCCATTTCTCCATTTCTATGCTGAGTTTTAGTGTGGTTTGAGTTTGCATGGGCTTTGTGCATGCTGTTATCTTTGATGTAAGTTCAGATGAGCAAGTTCTCAGTCGCCTGGAAAACTGTTTCCTTGTGGCCGTACACCACCCCTGGCTCTTAGTCTTTCCCTCTTCTGCAATGATCTCTGAGCCCTGGATGACAGAAATTTAATATAGGAGTCTTATCCAGTGAAACACTCTGTAGTCTCTTGCTCTCTACATTTTGGCCAGCTGTTAGGCACAGAATTTTAAGCTACAGTACAAAATAGTAAACTTATAGGAAAAATATTTGTTTCCTCAGAGCTTTGAAGTCTAAGATTTATTTCTTTTTAAGATACTAAACTAAGAGACCATTCAAGAATAAAAACAGGGTCTTCCAAGATGCAGCGAGACCTCTGTGGAGTCTGTCATGTTATCTGATTTGGTATTCGCAATAACTTCTAAGGTCACCTTTTCTTCCTTAACTAGGAAAAAATAAGGAAAGTGGAAGACATTGTGAAAGACCACCTCATGTACTTAGATGCAGTCCAGGATTCACAGATTGGCTCCATTCAGCGAAGGAAGAGCTTCATCGTTGGTCAGATGTGTCTGGGGATTCATCAGCTACCCAGAAAAAGCTGTTGAAAATTAAGGTCAGAAAATGGACTGATATTATGTTGCACCGCTCCTTGGGTTCTTGAGTACAGATAACAGATTAGTGATAAGGGTTTGGTGGGTAAGGTTCTATTTTTGAATTGTTTCTTTCCTGGTTTTTCCTGGTGCTTATAGCTTCTTCCTTGGTAATTCTAAACATAAATAAGATTAAGAAAACAAGTCAAATGAATTTATTGACAATGTGGCTTTATCTGTGTGTTTCTGTGGGCAAATATGTTTATTACCGTCATGTGAGAGACCAAGAAATATACACCATACTGCTGGCCTGACAGAACCAAGGTAACCAGAGCTCACTAAGCTTTTTAGAGTTCAGGCTCTGAACCCAGATGGCTACACTACTTCCGTCTCCTGATTTTCTAGCTGTATCTTTAGAAAGGTCACTGTGATCAATGTCCTCAATGCTCTAGTTTCTACTTCTTAATCGTTTTTTTTTTAAAGAATATTTTTATTATTCCAAAGAGAGGCAATTTTTAACACATTTTTCCAGGAACAACTTGAAGCAGGTTACATCAAAACATATATACAATGACGTTTAAGGGTAGAAAAGTAGGGATAAGAAATCAAAGACTAGGGGCTGCAAAGATGGCTCAGTGGTTGAGAACACTGGTTGTTCTTGCAGAAGACCTGGGTTCAAAACCCAGCACCCACATGGCAGCTAACAACTGTCCGTAACTCCAGTTCTAGAGGATTCGACAGCCTCTTTTGTCCTCTGTGGGCATTGCACAACATGGGTGCACTTACCTATATGCAGGTGATACACGCATACACGTAAAATAAAAAATAAATAAAAAATTTTTAAAAAGTTAAAAAAAGAGAAAGAAATCAAAGACTAAAGCTGGGCATGGTGGCACACATCCTCAATCCCATCACTTGGGAGGGAGAGCCCAGCAGATCTCCATGAGTTTGACACCACCCCAGTTCACACATCAAGCTCCAGGCCAGTGGGGTCACAGGGAGACCCTGTCTCAAAAAGACCAAAAAAAAAAAAAAAAAAATCAAAGACCAAAGAAATTGCCAACATGGGGTGAATTTTGGTGGAATTATGAAAGTTTCAATTTTCTTTTTCTTTTCTTTTTTGAAAATCCTAGTTTATTGGGTTTACTAACAGAGCATAGGGGGAGTTTATTTACAGAAGAGTAGGTGCCCCATATTTACAGCTGTGCTGGAAAGTCCACACTCAAGTACAGATTTAATTGGATTTTTTTAAAGAATAAAAATCTATACTCATAAAGAAGTAGCTTCATAGAGGTGTTTGGAGAACTAGATAAGATCATTCATACAAAATACTTAGTATCATTCCTGACACATAAAGCATACTCAGGAAGAAATCCAGTGATCCATGGTGGCACACAGCTGCAGTGTCAGAACTCGAGAGGCAGAGGCAAGAGAATTGCCACATGCTCAAGGTCACCCTGGTCTGTATAGCAAGTCCCAGGCAAGCCTGGGATGTATAATGAGACCTGGTCTCAAAAGAAATTAAATGATGAATGAAAACTAATAAGTAAAGAAGTAAATGAGTCAAGGGTGAAGGTCAGGTCTTTGCCACTAGTTAACAGAGCCCTCATCACCCAAGGAAAATGGATATATGTTCAGAAGCCTTTTGGAGATGGGAAGATAAGAAAGCTCAGGACTGAACAGAACAAGCTAGAGCCACCAGGTGGGAGTAACGTCCAAGAGGTAGTTGGATACTTGTATCATTCATTCAAGTTAGAAGCCGGATTGAACAGATGCATTGGGAATTACTATTATATAGTTTATAGTTGAAGTGTTAAGAGAATAAATCCAAGACTAATGTCCAGCAAACAGAACAGTGGATACAGAACCAAAGCCCGGGCACATTTAAGATGTAATGGAGTTAAAGAGAGGAAGAAAAAGGAGAGGAGAAATAATATTAAGTGGAGACAAGAGAATGTGGACCCAAGAGGACATTGTCAGCATCACCTCAGAGGCTGAAGAGCCCCCTCTGGATTTGATAGTTGGTCTTTTGGCAGCCTGAGAACCATTTCCACAGCTGGAGGAAGTGACAAACCAGATTAAATGGAGTTAAGAGGGTATGACAGGTGAGGAAGAGGAGATAGCAAAGATGCATCAAGCTCTTAAAAAGTTTTGAAAGAATTATTAATTCTTTACAAATGCTGCCCTTTACAAGTCAGACCCAGCCTCAATGTAAGGTGGTGGGTGAGGATAAACCTTAGAGGAGGTTTCTCCTCTGCACCTGCCCTACAGTGCCATGGCCAAACCCATCCCCCTGGAGTACACACCCAGAAGAGGAAACTCTGAAGCTAGTGTTTACACAGATGGAGAGAATTCACATCTGTATCCATGTGTAGATGTTTTCAAAGAGCTCCAACACAAGACAAAAGATAAATACAAAAATCTAACTCAAAGAGCCCAGTGCGGTGGCTCATGTCTTTAATACCAGCACTTAGGAGTCTCTGTGAGACAGAGGTCAGCCTGGTCTACATAGTGTGAGTTCCAGGCCTGCTAGGGCTATAGGGAGACCCTGTCTCTAAAAGGCAAAAAAATAAAATCTAACTCAAAGCACTTTATAATGACAGTGCCCTTATTGAAATGTGGAAGGGGGCTGAGGAGATAGCTCAGTGTATAAAAGCACTTGCTCTTCAAGTATGAGGACCTGAGTGTGAAACCTCAGTACTTATGTAAATAGCTGGGCACAGCTGTGTGTCTGTAACCAGCATTGCTGGGCAGAAGCAGTGGATTCCAAGATCTTGGGGGATGGCCAGCCTAGATGAAATGAGCTTCCGGTTCAGTGAGACCTTGTCTCAGGGCAGTGAAGCAGAGAGGGGTAGAGGAAGACTCCTGAAGTCTTTCTCTGACCTCTACATGTGCACCCATGGGCCAAGTGCACCCACACACTTACATGCATATGCCCCCAACATACACACATGGGGGGGGGAGAGAATATATTTAAATGAGTGAATCTGTAAGGTGTTAGATGAGAACATATTAGTGCCAGCAAATGACCTATTTTCATGCCAAGTAAAACTGAACTAATGAATAAAGATGGTATTTGGGGAAAACTGATTTTTTTCACAGTTGACAATCTGAATTCCAAATTTGAAAATGTTTATAAAGTCAGATACCATGCTTTAAAAAATATTTGCTAGATACAGCACTCTCTAAGTTATTATTTTTCTTTATCAAACCACTACTATGTGTACTGATAACCAGAGATGGCCTTGCGAATCCTGCTGCCAGGAAAGGTCAGCTATGTATATATAAAGTGCTGTGTGCAAGAATACATTTACAGGTGTGTGAAATCACATTACATGTAATTGTGCTAAGTATTTACAAATGATTTACAACAAAGTGTGGATCTCTTGTCTATTAATGTGAGAAGACAGATTTACTTCAGGCTGATTAAATGAAATCATGTTTATGTTATATAGACTAAAATATACTTTTTGTTTAACATAACCTATGAAAAATGTATAGTACTTAGTGCCTCAGTTTTTCTCCTGTTAACCTGCAAGTGATCTTGTCCTTGAAGTTTTTGTTTTCCCTAATAATCACCATTTCCTTCTATTTTATACAGGAGTGGAGACATCATTTTGTGCTAATACTAACAAAATCTAGCTTTAGCAGCACATAGACAAATATAGAAGAACTAGATGGATTACTATTTTAGCAAGAAAAATGTCATTAAAAGCTTTTACTTTCAGAAAGAAATGCCACTACTTACCTATTCCACAATGCATATTTTAATGACATTTTACTGCCCTTTCTATATATGAGCCTCAAAACTTAAAGCAATATCAGAATTGTCAAACTTCTAGGGAGAATTATTTTTTTACTATTTTATTTATTACTTTTATTTTTATGTGCTTGTCAAGTAGCTGCCAACCATAGGTACCTGTTTAGCACTTGAAAGACAGCTTATGTGACTGAGGAACTGGTTAAATTTTTTTAATATTTTATTTATTAATTTTATTTTTATGTGTATGCATGTATTGCCTGCATGTAGGTAAGTGCACCCGTGTCGTACAGTGCCTGCAGAGGACAGAAGAGGCCATCGGATCCCTATGAACTGGAGTTATGGACTGTTGTTAGCTGCCTTGTGGGTGCTGGGATTTGAACCCGGGTCTTCTGCAAAAACAACCAGTGTTTTTAACCACTGCACCATCTCTCCAGCCGAGAATTACTTTTTAAGGGAGTAATAAAGGGATGAACAAACCCAGGACTAGAGTTTACTTTAATTAAGTCAGTCTGTGAACTATTAATTTTTGTGGCTATAAAAATGCCTTCTTAAGATACTGAGTATCTGAGATTGAGTAGGGTTTGTTCTCTCCTTGTCATGGGTCAGCCTGACTCCCAGCAGAGCAGAAATACAATTTAAGCCACCCCTTATGATAGAAATAGGCTGGAGACCACGTAGGGGACACAGTTCTGTGGAATGTGCATTTGTCTATCTACTTAAGGAGAAATAGGATTTTTTGGTTTTAATTTATAGAAACAATACACCGCAGGCAAATATCTAAGCCTCTGTCAAACCACTTGCATGCATTCAAGCAATGCTTGTGTTCAGTGTGCCTGTCTGGCCTGTGTGAGGTCCTTGGCACTCTCTGATTTTGTTACAAATTAAGCACTCACAATACTGAGTCCCGCTCATTTAACTTGGGAGTGTGTGGACATCTCCAGTCGCATTCCCTAAACACATCTGCTCAAACGTCCGAGCAGGACAGATAGAGTCCCTTTCTGTACACATTTGAAAACTTGCAGCCCAAGTGACTCACCCACCGCCTCCTTGGTTTCCATGGCAATATTCCATTACAGGAGCTGATATATTCCAGGGAGATCGGTGCAGGCCGCCTGAGCAGAGTGGAGTTGCTGGCCCCAGCAGTGAAACCGAACACAGCTGCCAGTGGGTGTGAGCTCATGCAAGTAGAGATGCAGGCCCTGCGCGCAGACTGGAGACTGTGGGAAGACGGCGTGTTCCAGGCGCAGAGCGACCTGGAGAACCTGGTTAGTGAAATGGCCCTTTCAGAGCAAGAGTTCTCCGGCCAGGTGGCCCAACTCGAGCAGGCCCTGGAACAGTTTAGCACTCTTCTGAAGACCTGGGCCGAGCAGCTCACCCTCCTGGAAGGCAAGAACACCGATAAGGAGCTAGTGGAGTGCTGGCACACAGGACAAGTAAGTTGCCTTCCTGCTTACCGTTGGTGGATATGCCAAATATTTCTTTGGCGTTAGGAAAAAAAAAACAAAAACAAATCCTGCTAAGAACATGCAACGTTCAGAGGCAGTAACAACGTATTTATCTAATTAAATTTACAAAGTGTGGTCTTTTCATATAAATCAAACTTTGTTTAAAGTGAACATGGGAAGGGAAAAGGGGATATTATCGCCTATAGGAAATGTTATTTCTTGTGGGGACATTTTCTTTCTTTCTGATGGTGTAAGAGTTTGCAATACTGTATTCAGCCATTCAGCTTGAAAAATGGCCTGTGGGCAGAACCATAAATAGACAGAGAGTCATAGCTTCTCTCTTGCCAGTTAACTGTTTCGAACAATTAAATCATTGAATTTATAGCTTTGAAAGTCACATTTTATAATCTGCTGAAGCATAACTAATACTTTTCTCCAAGGCTAGCTTTCATATGTGTAGTTTTGACAGCTGAACTTAAATCAGCCTCTTAATACATGTTAACACAACTCCTCCGCCTTACTGCTCACCTTCCCAGCCTTTTTTTTAAACTGACTGCTAGGTCTTTTAGAACATGAAGCAGAGAAGCAGAAAAGAAGTGGCGAAGAATGAGCCAAAGCTTAACGGTCTCCTCCTCCTTCTGTCCCTCAGCGGTACCTCGGAAAACCTCTTCAGTGTTTACCGTTTTATAGTGCTCTGAATCATGGCTGTCCTTAAAAGGAAGTTTAGCCAAGTAAACGTCTCTGCTTCTATTTATGTTATAATCATTTCAAAATAGCTCCAGCCCAGGAGGAAGTCAGGCTGTATTTCCAGCCTTGTCTTGCTTTAAGTCAAGTATTTGAAGCAGACATGGTTTACTCTCTTAATGCTATTTTGTTTATAATGTTTCAAGTATCTGAAGCAGACGTGGTATACTCTCTTGATGCTATTTTATTTATAATGTTTCGAAGTTGTTTGGGTTTTGTTTTCCTGCTGCTTTTCTTAACCTGAGCTTTAAGCTCCAGAGTCAAGCAGGGCATGGAGTTCTGTAGAATAAGAACAAGATGGGAACGGTAGTAAGTGGTCTGATTATGGAATTAAAAAAAGTAAGACACAATGTCTGATTCCTTTCTGTTTCCTTTCCTTTCCATTAGTATGAGTGAAGTCTTTTCTTAAAAAAGAAAGATTTGGTTGTACCTACTGTTCTCAGTTATTATCTCTAACATTGCTACTAGTACTGGTTAGTATATAAAGACACATGTGCTAACACAATAGGAAATATGGGTTTCCACATGTACTAAGTTCAGACTGACAGGCAGCCTCCTGGTTGATCCACTTCTGTGTTTGACTCTACGGCTAATGTTCCTGGGGACAATAGTATATTGATTCTTGATAGTCATATTTTTATCTCTAATAATGAATTTTATGTAAAATTTAAGATAACTCTGAAAATACCATATGTGTGTGTGCATGTGTGTGTGTGTGTTTTCTTTCTTTCTTTCTTTCTTTCTTTCTTTCTTTCTTTCTTTCTTTCTTTCTTTCTTTCTCTCTTTCTCTCTTTCTCTCTTTCTCTCTTTCTCTCTTTCTCTCTTTCTCTCTTTCTCTCTTTCTCTCTTTCTCTCTTTCTCTCTTTCTCTCTTTCTCTCTTTCTCTCTTTCTCTCTTTCTCTCTTTCTCTCTTTCTCTCTTTCTCTCTTTCTCTCTTTCTCTCTTTCTCTCTTTCTCTCTTTCTCTCTTTCTCTCTTTCTCTCTTTCTCTCTTTCTCTCTTTCTCTCTTTCTCTCTTTCTCTCTTTCTCTCTTTCTCTCTTTCTCTCTTTCTCTCTTTCTCTCTTTCTTTCTCTCTCTCTCTCTCTCTCTCTCTCTCTCTCTCTTTCTCTCTTTTATGGGGCTTTTTGCTACTCTAACATTACCCCTCTGAAGAGGTAACCCTAAAATCTTTTTAGGATTAGATAAGGGCTCCCAAATACTATTGTCATTTTTGGCCTTTGGAACAGAGTATGTTGCTAAGAGGCCCAAGGACATTTGGACTTTTAGCTAAGAAACTGGCTACTTTTCTTTGGGGTCTTTTTTACCCTAAGAGCCTAGCCACTTCCTACCTCCTTTTCTTACCACACCATCCTCTGAAGAGGTTACCCAAAATGCTGATAGGGAATCGGGATGCAGACCACTATGGCTTCTTCCATGCTGAACAGGGATGCGGGGTGAGGTAATTGGGGTACCTCTTCATTGGGTCTATCTGAAAGACTCCCAAATTGCATAACTTTTATCTGTAGGGAGAAAAGAAAGTACTTGACTGATGAATAGGGGATGTGAAGGAGAAGTAAAGGTAAGAGTAATTAGCATTACAAGTTCTAGACAGGGAACTAGAAAAAAGTCAGAACAGGGCAATTTTCAAATGTTCATATGAGAGTCCAGTGGAATTTCTTGACGAGAACTTCCAAAAGCATCCCTCTGTTGGGTTCTTCCTCATTTTTGTTTTGTCTGCCAAGGCTAGACAAAGTGATGGATTCAGAATTTGCTTTCAGGTATTTTGATAGCTGTTGGAGTAGTTAGAATCAGTGTCAGTTCCCTCTCAAAGCTTCTAGACAGGGGGAGAAAACAAATTTATCCATCATTTTAGAACAATAGTGGGTTATCTCCCTTAGCTACAGGTGGGCACTACAGTATTGCAGACCAAGATTTGAAGTCTTACATATGAGCAGCACTTTCTGATTAGGAAGAAAATCATCAATGAGAAATAATTGTCTGTCCTAGTTTTTTGTTCATTGCTGTGACAAAATACTCTGACCAATACCAACTTGGGGAGGAAAGGGTTTATTCAGCTTACATCTCCCAGGTCACAGTTCATCAGGGAGCCCAAGGTAGGAACTCAGGGCAGGAACCTGGAAGCAGGAGCTGGAGCACAGGCCATGGAGGAATGCTGCTTACTGGCTTGTTCTCCTGGCCCCTGCTAAGCCTGCTTTCTTATGCAACAAAGGCCCACCTGCCCAGTGGTGGCACCACCCACAGTGGGCTGGGCCCTCCCACATCACTCATCAAGAAGATGCCCTTCAGACATGGCCACAGGCCAGTCCAATAGAGGCAATTTCCCGATTGAGGCTCCCTCAACCCAGGTGTCAAGTTGACACTAAAGCTATCCAGCAAAGTTGGATTTGAAAAAAAAAAACTAAGCTACTCATAGGCTTTGGGGGCTACTTGAACTCTTAAAGAAATATACTGATGACTTTACTCTTTGGTTATACTTTCCTTTTGGGTCTTTAAGACCATATAATTAGCCAAAAGAAATCAATTTATGTTTACACTTAAGATCATTTGAGGATCTGTTCCTCAGGGGGTCACATGAGAGGAGCCCCTGACTCCTTTCTTTTACTAGTTCTATCTATGTGAAGATAAGTAAAGGCCCTACTCGACCATATCTGGCTTCATGTGGAAGCATGGATGAGACATTTCCTCTGTGTTGATTCTCCTCTTTGTAGACTGAACACTGGTTCAAGTCCATCTGGTGGGGTCTCCATGGCCTCCCTGAACAAGAGGACAGGTGAATCACCACAGTTACAGGACATTTTGAGAGATGTTTCATAGTCCCTGGAACTTAGTCAACCTTGGAGGGCAAGGGGCAAAACCTGTCCTTTAAGTCCCTCTGACCAGATTAGTATAGGCCTCAAAGTATGGCTGTTAAACATCCAAGAAGGTTAGTTCCACCAGTCTGGTACTTTTAATTATCATGTGCTATGTAGATAAAGCTTGGATGAAAAACCAAATATTCTCAGATAAACCTTGACTAGATATATATTTTGTTCCATAAACTAGTTGACTAAACTATGACCACTGAAAT
>NW_008356845.1:2427839-2437703 GCF_000622305.1 Nannospalax galili
CTAACTATATATATATATATAATTTTTTTTCTTAAACTAGTTGACTAAATTATGACCTTAGAATTTTTTAGAAATTATGTGTATATTATTTTTGTCTGATCCTTTATATATCATAACAAACCTACACAGACCTTCATCTCTTGCTTAGGCTTTCTCATTTTTTCTATTTTGGAAAATATCTCCACTCCCATATCCTTTTAACATCTTTTATGTTCTCTTTTTCTTCTTTTTTTAAAAATTATTTTGAGATATAATAGCATTAGCAAATAAATTTTCCATCTGTTGGAAGAATTCTTTTCCTGGAGATACTAAGCCATGCTTATTCCCTTTTAAGGTTCTAGTGTCAAACCAATGTTTGATTAAAGTCTTACTGGGGAACCAATGAATTTACTGAACTTACTTACCAGATAACTGAGGGGTTGCTAAGGTGTGCATATGACCTGAGGGTATGCACACTGGAAAGCCTTAACCCAGCATGGGTCATGCCTTCTCTTCCTAGCCTTCCCCAGATTGTAGACTTTGGCCCTCCCCAAATCCAGGAGACCATGTGTGATTAGGGCCAAACTACATACAGTTGGCTGAGAAGAGTGGCTGGATACTCTGGTGAGGGTCCAATGACCCTGCTTGGCCCTCCTTTAATGAATGAGCACAACCATCAATAAGCCCAATTGTGACGATATTTAGCAATCACACACTTAGAGCTTGGCTGAATCCAAAGTGTATAAACAGACGAGAAGTTATAAAATGCAGGTCTACTGAAATCCAGAATTTAAGATGAAGTTCTGAATGTATTTTTAAATGTAAGCTTATGCTCACAAGGTTTTCACTTTTAATATAGTCTTATTTATAATTGATCCACTTAAATGTAATATTTTTGTAGGTAATTAAGTATCTGTAGTTCTCACAATGTTCTCCTTAAATAAAATGTTCGATGTCTTGTGAAATGGTTACTCCTGGGTTAGTATTTAGAGTTTCAGAGATAAAATGTGTAGTTACTTTTAATGAATTTTGTAAATTAAACTGTTTTAGAAGGCTTTGGGTGTAGCTTGATGAGAGAATGCTGCCTAGCATGCCGTAGAGTCCTGGGTTCCATCCCTGGATCCCTACAAGAAAAGCAAAGGAGGGGAAGATGGGAAGGGAAAAAGAAAGGACCTAAAAGTGTCTTGGAACCTCTAGCCCACACACTGAGCTACTTTTCACAGACTCACCAAGAGAACCCCACCGTTGGCCTCGCGATCGCAGTCTGGGTGGGCAGAGAATTGTGCCAAATGCCCTGAGGAAGCTGCATGTCCTGAGATTCTGGAAGGAGGACTCAGGCCCTCCTTGGAGAGCTAGTAGTGGAGCTGAATCTGAGGCATGATGACAACTGGATCAGACAGATGAGGTAGAAGAAGAGCACCATGAAATTAACGTGCCAATGAAGGAGAAAATGCAGGAGGAAACTAGAGAACTCGAGTCACTTAAGAGGTCAGAGTGCCTTTCCAGAAAGAAATGACAAGACAGAAAAGGGGACAGTGAGGACAGATGTGCAGAGACAAAGAGGCAAGTGGTTAAAGGAGTGAAGTCGTATGCTAGACTACACATGGGTGTCTGCCGTGAAGTGAGAGAAGAATAACATGGGGGAGGAAGGATATGCTGTGGCTTTTCCTGGGAAGACATGAGCAGCCAGCCATTCACCACAGACAGGGAGCTGAGATCCACAGAAAGAATTCCACTTAAGACTAGCTTGATGAACCAGTGAGTTTACTGGGATTAGCCACAGCAGAATGGGTGAAGAGTTACTTACAAGAGCATGAGTGACCGAAAGACAGATGTGTTCCAGAGACACTCACACTAGCGTGGGTGACAGCTCATAAAAGTTGCATCCTTAGAGCTCTTTGCTGAAATTTCGGGCGACTATACTGAAAAGCGTCTCTTCTATTCCAACAATTATCTACTGCTGATATAACCTTGGGGAGGTACCTTAAGATTCTGGTTGTTTCTCTGAACTTTCTAAGTCTTGATAATCTCATGAGCCTCCTAACTTTGTCAGTTTTCTGAGCTTCCTGAGTCTTATGAGTTTCCCTCCTAGATCTGGGGGTGGGGGTTCAATTCAGAGGAAATAGCTGTAGACCATAGCATGATGCTAAGTCTTCTGATTGACATCACTTGGTGCCATTTATAGGATGATAGCACAACACAGACCTGGTATGTTGATGTGGGGTTTGAGCCATCTCTTAATAAATGTCCTTGAGAACATCAGTAACTACTTGAAGAGTTTCTCATTTATTTGTCCCTTGTCCATAATTTAGACTGTGTATACATGTATGCATGTGTGTGTTTGTATGTGTGTGCATGTTTTAGTAAAATATCTTTTGCTTTGTTGATACCCTCTTGTCAGAATAACTGGATAAAAACTAACTCCATATAATCAATTGGTACATATGTTTTGAGTACAAAATAAACATTGCTTTTCTTTTAAGAGATTATTCATTATCTTAAATGATATACACATAATAAAAATCACTCCAGCTCAGTGTGTGTCTCCTTGTTTTCATTAGGAGATCCTGGATGCTCTACAAAAGGCAGAGCCTAGGACGGAGGATCTCAAGTCTCAGCTAAATGAACTTTGCCGATTTTCCAGAGACCTGAGCAGATACAGTGGGAAAGTCTCAGGCTTGATTAAAGAATATAATTGGTGAGCATGACCCTCCCTACTGTTCTTTACATTTGTATTTCTTTTGAGGTGGAGTCTCACTATGTTGCTTTGGAGGACTTTGAACTCCTGGGCTCAAGATCCTCCTGCTACAGCCTTAGTTGTAGTTAGGTATAATCCTGGTATTACCATCATAATTTCCTTCAAATTATTTTTATACAGAGTGTGAGCCAAGCTGAGCATGGGGTGCTTGTCTTCAGTTCTAACCACTCAGGAGACTTATGAGGATGGAGACTAACCTGGGCAGCATAGTGAGACCCTGTGTTTTAAAAACTTAGATGAAGAAGCCAGAAGGGGTTTTAATGATATAACTTTAGTAGTAATATTAACTAAGCATTAAATATATTACTAAATTAGGTAAATGCACATCCTGAGAACTGCTGATGATTTTATTAAAGATTGTTTAAATCAACTTTATCACTTTTCTTCTTTTATTAAATTTTCAAATCACCCCTTCAGTCTTTGTTTGCAAGCATCCAAGGGCTGCCAGAACAAAGAACAGATTTTGCAGCAAAGATTTCGAAAAGCCTTCAGGGACTTCCAACAGTGGTTGGTTAATGCAAAAATTACCACTGCCAAGTGTTTCGATATACCTCAGAATATTAGTGAGGTCACAGCGAGTCTTCAGAAAATCCAGGTAAGAATTTTGCCAATAATTCTAATAACAGTGCTGAGTTAGATTAATAGGTGACTCCAGATCTTTTTAGAAGTGCCTTATATATGAAAGTTTTGCTTAATAATTTTAAATTTCGAATAAATCCACCATTGAAATAATCAAAGGGAAACTAGTCATTCATATATGTAAGTACATGCATTATATTTTGTATATTAATAAGGGTTTAGGAAATAATATAATCTTTTGTGTGTAATAATCACTGTGCCTGAGCACTGAAAGTGGATTTTTCATTTAATTTCCACTCTAACCATAGCAGGTAGGTAAGACTATTACTCTCAGCATGGCAACAGATAAAGGAGTCTCAGTGAGGTCAGAGAACTGATGCTCAAAACAGCCTGAGCTGCACTCAGATGTGAGGTTTGCTTGTTTGTTTGGGTTTTATTCTAATAGTCCCCTCACCTAGCTGCAACTTCGTGGTGCCATTTTAACCACCACCTAAAACCTCAACACTTTTTAGACACAGTAGTGTCTCTGTCTTCCATACGTGTGAGGTTTATGGGTCTTATTATTTTGTATACTGGCAATATTGTGCTGATGTTTATGAAAGTAGAATTTCTTTCCAAAGAAATTATGAATATAGAAAACTATGAAGAAGTTCTCATGCAAAAAGTTTGTCTCTGAAATAGTATTGTTCATATTTATTTCACTCTTTGAATCTTGGTTCATAATGTGATGAGATAAATTTTGCTTTGAAAACGTGCTCCATTTAAAAGTCTTCCAGTCTTGCTCTAGGCTAGGGAATAGAACTTTGAAAGTCCAATCACAAGTTTATTTGTATTGCAGAAACCCAGTGCTGTTTTGAGGACAGGCTTTTTTTCTGACCCTTAGTCCAGTTCCTTGTGTGAAACAGTCATCCATAAAAACAGATGTCCTAGTGAAATTCTGTATTGGACCATGTTTCATGATTACAATGAAATACTCAAGGTAGCCTGGTGTATAAAGAAATAAGTTTCAGGCTGGAGAGATGGCTCAGAGGTTAAGCGCACTGGCTACTCTTGCAGAGGACCAAGGTTTGATTCCCAGAACCCGTATGGTGGCTAACACCACCTGTAACTCCAGTTCCAGGGGATCTGACAGCCTCTTCTGACCTCTGCGTGCATTGCCTGACACGGATGCATCTACCTACATGCAATCATACACACATACACATAAAATAAATAAAATTAAATTTTAAAAAGAAATAACTTTCTTTAGCTCACAGTTGTGAAGGTTCAAGGATGTGACTCTGGAATCAGCTTAGCTCTAGGGAGTACATCGTGGCAGACAGTACCCAATTATAGGAGGAAGGAATCACACCAGACAGAGGCAAGTGTTTATTCGGCTTATCTATCATTAAAGGATTTTAGGGCAGAAACTCAAAGCAGGAACCTGGAGGCAGGAACTGGAGCAGAGGCCATGGAGGAATGCTGCTTACTTGCTTGCTCAGCTACTTTTCTTACACGGCCCAGGCCTACCTTCCCATGAATGGGTTCACACTGGGCTGGGCCCTCCCATATCAATTAAAAATTAAGAAAATGCCCCACAGACATGCAAGCCTACAGGCCAGCCTGATGGAGGAAGTTCCTCAATTGAGGTTCCTTCTTCCCGGACTCTAGTTTGTGTCAAGTTGACAAAAACCAAACAGCACAAAGCTAAATAGACAAGGGAGACTTTATACAAGACTGCTGGGGTAGGAAAGAAAGATTGACCTTGACTCTGCTGAAACAAAAGGCAAGAGAGTTTGAAGAGTGGATAAGCCAGTGAAGGAATGCTGGGGGACATTGGTGGGGAAATTGATCATCAGTGTTTTGTAAGTGATGGAAAGTTAGTCTCCTCCCTTCCCACAGGGACTAGGAAATAGGAACCCTGGTTTTGCAGTCATCATTTATTTTTTGAGACAAGGTCTCCCTATAGTCTCAGCTGACCTGGAACTCACTATGTAGACCAGGCTGGCCTCGATCTCACAGGGATCTGTCTGCCTCTGCCTCCTAAGTGCTGGGACTACAGGCGTGCACCACCATGCCCAGCTTAAAAATCGGTTCTCTTAACGGCCTGTTCCTAAAGCCTAAGAACCTCCCATTAGTTCTTGCTGAAGACCAAGTTTTCAACATAGGAATCCTTGGGAGACAAACCATCTCCAGACTTCAATCAAAGTCTTTTCATTAAAGTTCATAGCGCAGAGTATCTATGCTTATGTTTCTTGCCAGAAGAAATAAACTTGAGATTATTCATTTCTTCTCTAATACCTCAAAATATTAATTGGCACTGGCTCTAACATGTAGAATCTACTCAGCCATCTATCGAGAGGGAGACCAATCTTTGGAAATATCTTGATGTTGGGAAAACTACACAATGTGGCCATACTTTATGAAATTATACTTTCATATTATGCCATGAACTGGTTCTTTATAAGAACAGCCCTATAAAATATCTTGTTATTATTTTTTACAAACCACTCACAACAATGTCACCTATGTCATTTAATAGCATTTATTTAATTGAAACTCACCATAGAAAGTCTTCTGGTGTCTTCTGATAGGAATAATAGTCCTCTGCTGATCAGGTGATGTGAATTTATCATATGGACTCTATAACTTGTGTACTTTCTTGTATTTAATCTTGCATTGACAGTTAAGATACCCAGAGCCAAAAACATAATACAGTTCTGTTGATTATATAGAACAATGTGGAACTTATTTTGTAAACTAAACTTTGGCAGAGATTATTTTGCAATAATAACAACATTCTATTATCTCTTGGTCCTGATTTCCTCCCTTGTTTATTTTTTGAAAAACTCATGAGGTAGCTCACAACCTTTTAGAGTCAATCAGAATTTAGATTAGGAAATAAGATAGGCCACAACTTGATGATTAAAGGAAGGCATGGGTCATTTAATATATGTAATAAAATAGTGTATTTTTTCTCTTTGATTTCACTGAGAAAGATACAGAATGACCAAAGAATGTTAAAGCGTCAAGTGTCTCATTGTACTGAATTGTACTTTTCATTGTAGGAGTTTTTGTCAGAAAGTGAAAACGGACAGCATAAGCTAAACGTGATGCTGTCCAAAGCAGAGCTTCTGAGTTCCCTGCTGACCAGAGAGAAAGCAGAAGGGGTCCAGGCCAAAGTCACAATGGCAAAAGAAGACTGGAAGAATTTTCACTCGAATCTCCACCAGAAGGAATCAGCCTTGGAGGTACAGTGTAGCCTACCTCATGGGCATGTTCTGTGTTTATCGTTGGGACAGTCAGAGCACACTTTCAACACATCACAGGATTTCCAGAGATTCTCACCCTCCTCCTTTGCAAATTAATGGGCAAATTGATAACTGAAAGACAGGGCCTCATGCTGGAAGTATGAGAACCTTGGGGAGTTGGATGGCTTCTTGCACAAACACTGTTGTCCCAGACCTGCCCACACATTCTCCCTGCACCTTCATATTTGAACATCGCATGGAATCTTTCATTTGAAACGCCTCAATTATGGAAACTGTTCTTTAAACATGAAAGGAGCATTTGTAAGGCTACAAAACGTTGGCTAAGCGTTCTTATGATAACTGATACAAACATCAGGCTTGGGGCATTGAGTATACAGAAGACAATGTTCATGCAATTTCATTTCCTCCAAAGACAATTTGCAACACTAGGAAATTTGCTCATAACCCTATAAGAATCATTAGAGCACCATGGCCTCCATCCCAAAGTGCCATTTATGCAGTGAGTCTATCTCTGATTGCAAGATTGTCTTAGCCAGGTGATTTCCAAGACTAGGAGAGGTTAGGAATTGGCTATCTTGTTAAACTACCTTACCCTCATGACAGGTTTAAGTCTTTTACTTGAATCATTTCTTCCGCCCGTCCTAATAGGAATAGACATACAATAATGCTTCTTGGTTGTAGGAACTGTGAGAGAAATAAGGGAGGGCAAGTCTTTTGCTTTGTCTCAGGGCCTTCACTTTCTGGAAGGTAATCATTGTTAAAGAGATGACCATAGTATAATATAAGCATGTTTGTGGTAGCAGTAGATACTCATGGAAGGATGCCACTGACTCTATATGGAGAAGTCAAGGAAGGTGTCCAGAGAGGTGACATTTATACTGCATTTTGAAGGCCACATTTTCTTTAACTTTTCCAAGACTGACATGCATTTCATTAGAAGGAATTGAATTGCAGGGCCAAGAAATTGGTAGCAACCATAAATGAGGGATGTTGAGAAGTTTGTTGAAGATATAGCATTTTGAGACTCAACAGAGATAAATGGAAATAAAGATTAGAGCTTAGAGCCAAGGAGTGAAATGTCTTGTGCATCATTTAATTTGACCTTGATTCTCAACCAGGGTCCTTCACAGGAACCCAAGACATAGTTTCCCAAGGTCAGAACCTAACATGCTCTGTTTTAGATGGAGAAAGAGAACTCACTGCAAACAACAGATGCTTCGAGGCTCTGGGACTTAGTTCTTTCCCCAAGCTTCTTTAAGAAAAACTGAGTGAGGACTTTAGAAGTCTTCAAGCTGGGGACAAGCATGTGAACTCTCTCAGTACAGTGTAAACCAGAATGGAGAATTGTGAGTGACTGGAAAACCGGAGAAAGCTTATGTAGTATTGCAGATGAGACAGATGAGGGCCTAAACTACAGAAATAATAACAGAGAAACAATTCATCACTAAAGTAAAACACAGCAGCTTT
This sequence comes from Nannospalax galili, assembly GCF_000622305.1. Classification (NCBI taxonomy): domain Eukaryota; kingdom Metazoa; phylum Chordata; class Mammalia; order Rodentia; family Spalacidae; genus Nannospalax; species Nannospalax galili. The sequence goes on from NW_008356845.1 coordinate 2,435,874, forward strand.
GTCATCTAACAAGATGAGGAGCACAGGGAAGCGGAGTCCTCAGTTTTTCATTGAAGGATGGCATGGACAATGATGCTGTTAACGGAGACAAATGTGGTAGAAAATGTCTTGAGGGAGTTAAAATGATTCCTTCCATTTAATACACATTCAATTTGATGTATTTAGAAGACATTTAGTGGCTAATGCAGTTGTAACAGGAATGTGAGGTTCAGGAAAGAGGAAAGAACAGAAAGAACAGTGATTATGAACATTAGTGTGCGCCTGGCCCTGTTGTGAGCACTTACACATACCGATATATTTAGTACTCAAAGCCATTATTCAGTGCTATAACTCCTTTATCACTGTCTCGTGGATGAATAGATTAAGGAGCCAGGCATGGTGGTGCATAACTCTAATTCCAGGAGACTAAGGCAGGAGGATTGTGATTTTAAAGCCAGCCTGGGCTTCACAGCAAATTCACGGCCATCCTAGACTATACAGCACCATACAGCGTATAACAGCACTGGACTATTATAAATAATAAATAAATAATTTAACGAGGAAGAAACAGGAGAGATACGAAGGTGATAAGTGAAGAAAAGGAGGGAGAAAGGAAGGGGAGGAGTGAGGGAGGAAGGAGTAAGGGAGGAACAGGCAAACTGAGGTGTAGGGTGGCTAGATACTCTACGGAATTCTCGCAGCTAAGTGACAGAAACAAGTTTAAACAAAGCACCCTGCCTTAGTGTTATATAACTACTGTTACATCAAGATAGGGATCTGCAGACAGTGGAGAAATCACTGGGAAAACCTGCAGAGTGAACATTTGGTAGGGAGCCCTTAGCCCTCTGTAGACAGAAAACGAATGAGGGTCTTTAGAGGCCTAGAGGGAATCCAGAACTTAATGTCAACCTTCGTGTACTCTTTACTGACCCTCACTTGGCACAGACCAAGTACCCAACTTGCTTTTGTGGCGTACCTCTGACTAGGTCCCTGAAATCTTTATTTGCAAAACGTAATTTTTTGTCATGGTTCCTTAGTTTTTCCTGATTGGTGGTCCCATGAAACAGCAGCCATAGAAACATGGAAACACATTGAATACATGACTGCATTCAATTATTCAGTTAGTATTTGTCCAGCATCTTCTATTTTCCAAGCACAATTCTAGACTCTGGGGACACAGGCAAAAATAAACCACAAGAAAATCCCGGCCCCTGTGGCGCTTATATATATATTTTTTTAAATTCCAATTTACTTCATTGCCCAAGGTTAATATTTTTTTTGTTTTGTTTTTTAATCATTATTTTTTTAATTTTTTTTTTCATACAGAATTTTGCGCGCCATATAGTTTTTGCACACACAACTCGAGACTCTGGGGACACACGAAAAAAAAAAACACAAGAAAAACCCGCCCCCTGTGGCGCTTATATATATATATATATTTTTTTTTTTTTAAATTCCAATTTACTTCATTGCCCAAGGTTAATATTTTTGTTTTGTTTTGTTTTTTAATCATTATTTTTTTAATTTTTTTTTCATACAGAAGAATTCATTCCAAAGCAATTGACATTGAGACGTTTCCACATGCATTTCTAATCTCTATATACATGACTATCACTGGTCACAGTCGCCAAACTTCTGAGCTCCTCGGCATCTGAGCATGAATACTAACTCATCAGATAGACAGCCTTCCTCTCCCACTAGAGGCTCCATACTCTGCCATCCCTGTCACTGTCCACTGTGTTGTCAGCACCCTCATCCATTCCCCCTGTCTGCCCTTCTGGTAAATCTAGTCAGCCAGAGGTCCCTGTTCCAGGAGGGTCAGCTGTTCCTCATCTACGGCAATCCATTGTC
>NW_008356845.1:2441263-2446807 GCF_000622305.1 Nannospalax galili
AACTCAGTATGTAGACCAGGCTGGCCTCGAACTCACAAAGATCTGCCTGCCCCTGCCTCCACAGTGCTGGGATTAAAGGTGTGCGCCACCACACCCAGCCCCAGCATAAGCATTTTTAAAGCATAATAAACAAGAGGCTGGGAAGCTGGCTTAGTAACACGCTTGCTACACAAGCACATAACTGGCACCAAGGAAGTGCAGACGGGAGGATTCCTGGGGCTCACTGGCCAGCCCTGGCAAGTTGGTCATCTCCAAGTTTAGTGAGAGACCCTTCCCCAGAAAATAAGGGGGCCAGAAAGGAAGAAGCCGTCAAGACGCCTCCTATGCACACACGGACACGGACACCCCCACACACCTGTCCACATGCACACATGGATGCATGCACACACGGACACGGGCGCCCCCATGTCGCAAGCCACGACTCTGTCCAGCAGAGCCGAGGAAAGACGACACAGACACCAAGGGGAGGTTCAAGCTTCTTTTTCTCTCCCTTCCTTTATTCTTTCTTCTATTCTTTTATTTATTTGGGGGGTAAAAGTGGGCTCATACCACAGGGCACATGTGGCGGTCTGAAGACAACTTTTCAGGAGCTGGTTTTCTAGTTCCAACAAATGGGTTCTAAGGATAGAACTTAGGTCAGTCAGGCTTGGCAGCAAGGGTCTTTACCCCCTTGAGCCACCTCACAGACTCTGTTCAGGGTGAGGGTTATTGGAGTTTTTTGGTCTTTTTGAAACCAAGTTTCCCTGTAGCCCCAGCTAGCCCAGTAACTCCCCACGTAGACTAGGGTGGCCTCAATCCACAAAGATCTGCCTGCCCCTGCCTCCCAAGTGCTGGGATTAAAGGTGTGCACCACCACGCCCAGCCCCAGCATAAGCATTTTTAAAAGCATAATAAACAAGAGGCTGGGAAGCTGGCTTAGTAACACGCTTGCTACACAAGCACATAACTGGCACCAAGGAAGTGCAGACGGGAGGATTCCTGGGGCTCACTGGCCAGCCCTGGCAAGTTAGTCATCTCCAAGTTTAGTGAGAGACCCTTCCCCAGAAAATAAGGGGGCGAGAAAGGAAGAAGCCGTCAAGACGCCTCCTATGCACACACGGACACGGACACCCCCACACACCTGTCCACATGCACACATGGATGCATGCACACACGGACACGGGCGCCCCCACACACCTGTCCACATACACACAAACATGTTCACATACACAAAGCAGAATAAACATATAAATTGTATGTGTGAGTATATTTATATACAGTACATATTATTCTATCATTAATCAAAATCAATAAATACTTACCAATGTTGATTTGTATTTCTACAAGAGTCCATTGTGTGTCCCAGGAAGTGTGAGACAAAGACCCTTCCCTTATGGACCTCATACATAAGTCTCAGTGTGGAGGCCAGGTACAGCTGTATCAGATGAAAATGCACAGCCCAGCCCTGCCTATGACAACATCTACAGCCTGTGCTGTAAACAGCAAATGCCTAGAAATTGAAAAGAGCTGTGATCTCTTGGGTGGGCTGGAGAATTACAGAAAATTATTATGTTTGAAAAGTAGAGTCATAAAACATTTCTTACAGGATGTTTAAAAATCATAGGGGTGGTAAAGGGAAGGATGGAATGTTCTAGACACTGAGGGAAACTGGGGGCAGATTGAAGTAGCCTTTGAATGCCAAGTGAAGGACTTTGGACACGTATGTGTATATCTATATATATGGTCATTGTCTATACATCTTTACATGTGTGCCTTCGTTCATACATGTTTGGGTGTGTATGTGTGCATGTTCACATGTGTGCATACACATTCATGTGTGTCTCTGTGTGCACATGTCTGAGTATGCATGTGTTCATGTGTGTATATGTTCATGTATGTATATATTCATGTATGTATATATGTGTGCTTCTTCTTGTAAATGTTTGCTTGCATGTGTGCATGTTCATGTGTGTGCACATGTTGGTATGTTTTGTGTGTGTATACTGAGTGCATATATGTTCATTTGTGTGCATATGTGTCCCTCTAGGTAAATGTTTGAGTATGTGTGCATGTTCAGACATTTTTGTGTACATGTTCATTTGTGTGCATATATGTGCCTTTGTGTGTGCATGTTCAAATGTATATATGTGCATGTGCATATGTTCATGTGTGTGTTCATGTTCACACGTGTACATGAGTATGTGTAAACTGGAGGTTGACTCTGGGTCTCTTCTTCAATCACTTTCCTCCTTCTTTTGTGGGACAGGATCTCACCACACCTGGAGCTCAATGATTGGTCTGGACTGGCTGGCCAGGGGGCCCCAGGGATCCTTCAATCTCCTCTGTTCTGGGGTTTCAAGTGCACACCACTGTGCCTGCCACTGTGCCTGGCTTTTTTTGTACGTGGGGCTGGGGGAGGGGTTCTGGGACTTGAACTCAGGTCCTCATGCTTGTGAAGCAAGCACTTTACTGACTGAGTCATCTCCCCAACCCTTTGGATTTTGTTGGTGTCTTGGCTTATTGGCCTGATATCATCTAAAACCTTGTAGAATCTGAAGATCCAGATGAAGGACTTTGAAGTCAGTGTGGAGCCTGTGCAGAGCTGGTTGAGTAAAACGGAGAAGCTGGTGCAGGAAAGCAGCAATCGCCTGTATGACATGGCAGCCAAGAGGAGAGAGCAGCAGAAGCTCCAGGTGATGGGACCCAGGCAACCTGACCTGCTCTTCACCGCCCCGTCCACCCGGGGGCCAGATGCATGCTGGGGGCCCTGGACTTAGCTGCTGCCACTTTGTGGTGTAGTGTATCCTCCCCCTGCTCTGACAGACTGTATGCTTCCTGACTTCCCTTTGAGGTGTTTGTTTTCTTCCTGTACTGCTCCACTGTGCATAGCTTGGAAATAATAGTCTTCGGGGTACTCCAGTTGCTTGCCAGTGTTTACTTCCATGTCCCTTGGGCCAGTGCCCCGTCCTCCATGTGCTCTGTCCCGGCCTCTGAGTGCTAACTCGCTTGTGCTTTTCAGTCTGTCCTGGAGGAAATTCAGTACTACGAGCCTCAGCTCCACAGGCTGAAAGAGAAAGCTCGGCAGCTGTGGGAAGGACAAGCTGCCAGCAAGAGCTTTGTGCACAGAGTGTCGCAGCTGTCTTCTCAGTATCTAGCGCTAAGCAATGTAACCAAGGTAACGCCTGGCATGTGCTGTGAGTGAGTGTGGTACTGATGTCGCAAACCTGGAATGTTGATAGGTCCTGCAGGATTCACCCTGACACATCCACAGAGTGGTGTCTCCCTGCCTGGAAAGTGAACTGATCCCTTGCACGGTAACTCAACGTGCTTCTCAGAAACCACAAGGAAATTGCGAAGATTGAAATCACTGCCGATCTCCATCATCCAGAGCACTCCTAATACTAAAATGATGTGTACCATAGAGCTTTGATTTTTAAGGCTCAATGCATGAACATAAAGCAAAATTCAGAGTTTTTGTGCAAAGGACTCCCAGATTAAATTACACTAGAAAAACATGAACTCAAAAACAGCTTAAAATGTTTTGGACTCCATATAATGAGTCTAAGGTAATTTAAAAATTATCTAAAATCTGTAGATTATTATATAGTAGTCAGGGATGAGTTGAGAGTTTTAGTTTGGATTATAAAGCAGAGCTCAGAATTAGCTATAACTGATTAAATCTTTCCAAGATCTTAGAATAAAATCGTGGTACCGAAAGACCTTCACTGAACAAATCTCACCAGAATGACACAGACCCTGTGAACATCCAGATAGGGTGGGCCTTTCCATGATTGTATGAACCAAAACATGTGTTCCCTTTTGTATTTTTTGAAATGCATAGGTTAGCATTTAGAGAATCTATCATAACTTAATCTTTAATGCAACTTCATCTGTTTTATTATGAAGTAATTTCTAGTCTGCGAATGTGGGTCTTCAGCAAAACATTATTGAGAACTCCATAGTGGCAGAGTCTTGATGTAAACTCTATACTTGTAATCATGATTATTTGATGAATTATCTGCTTTTATCTAACTTTAGAAAATCTGACACATATCTAAAGTTAGAATAAACTAAAAACAACATTTTGCAATAGGGGTGATACCTCATGCCTATAACCCCAGTACTTGGAGGGCAGAGGCAGGAGAATTGCTGCAAGTTCAAGGCAAGCCTGGGCTACATACTGAGTTCAAAGCCAGCCTGGGCTACAGAGCAAGACTCTTCCTCAAAAACAAATGAATTTTTAAAATCACCTATTAATGAATAGAACTTCAAGTATGAAATCTGTTTCACCAATACAGTAAAACATTGCTTAACAACAGAGATAGGGGATACATTCCAAGAAATGCATTGTTAGCTAATTCATCATTATGCAAACACATGAAATTATTGAGCAAATCCACATGGATTGTCTTACCATTCACAACATAGGTACACTTGCTACACTTTGTATATATGTGTTGAGGTATCACCCTCTTTCTCTAAATATTCAAAATCGCGGTCTCTATTAAAATAGGCATGTATTATATGCATGTAATTTAGAAAGTACATTACATTACAAAATATCAGGTCACTATATTTTAAGACTGACTACACTGTATACGCTGTAGATCTGGAGGGGTTTGTGGTATCATGTGAACCAAATATAATATATGAAAGTTAAAGACTACTATGATTAGAATGCCAAACATCATTAGGAAGTGTTTCACTGATTTAAAAGTCATGATTTTCATAAATATGTCTAACCCAAGGGGCAGTTTAACGTAATTGTCTTGTCTGTCTTTTGACCGTTACTCTACAACTTTTTTCTACTTACAAGAAAGGTGAGTCACACCCAACATGCTCAGACTTGCATCTTATCTGTGCAGCCTGGAACTGGCTGGAGTAGTTTCAAGCAAGGTGTTTGCTTTCCCATGTGAATGGGTGTAGACTATGAAGTCTGTTGGCAGACATCTAGAAAATCATCTCTGTTGTTTCTAGGAGAAAGTGTCCAGGCTGGACAGGATTGTTGCTGAGCACAATCAGTTCTCCCTCGGAATTAAAGACCTGCAGGACTGGATGACAGATGCAGTCCACATGCTGGATTCCTACTGCCTCCCCACATCCGACAAAAGCGTACTGGACAGCAGGATGCTCAAGCTCGAGGTGTGCATATTTAGAGACCCTTGACTTTCAGATTGTGTTTTCAGTATTTCCCAAGTGTCTGTCTGCCTGGTGTGACTGCGTCATGCTGTCTCTCGTAAACTTCTGGATGCCCCACCAACATGTTTCTGTTTGCATTACATGCTAATCCTTAAACATTCAGATTTCATTTGACCCCTGACACATTACCTCACAAATTCTTTATAAAAAGTAAGGCACAAATCTGATTACTTTCTTTAAATTATATAACAGACACATTTATTTTGAAGAAATCTTTCGATGAAACATTTTATAGGACAAAGCATTTTATCCAACTCACTTTCCTGCCTGTGTTCTTCAGTCCACGCTTCTTCCATCTGAAAATGGCAATTCTAGTTGGCATTCACAATTAGAGGAATTCATCTTCACGTATTTGAATCTCCCTTG
>NW_008356845.1:2447359-2448885 GCF_000622305.1 Nannospalax galili
AAGGGAGAGAGGAGTTACCACAAGTTCCAGGATGACAGGCGTATGCCACCACTGTGCCTGGAGCATTCTACTGCTCTCTCTCTCTCTCTCTCTCTCTCTCTCTCTCACCATTGTGTGTGTGTGTCTGTGTGTCTGTGTCTGTGTCTGTGGGTCTGTGTGTGTGTGTCTGTGTGTCTGTGTCTGTGTCTGTGGGTCTGTGTGTGTGTATCTGTGTGTGTCTCTGTGTCTCTGTGTCTGTGTGTGTGTGTCTGTGTCCGTGGGTCTGTGTGTGTGTGTGTGTTTGTGTCTGTGTGTCTGTGTCTGTGGGTCTGTGTGTGTGTGTCTGTGTGTCTGTGTGTGTGTGTCTGTGTGTGTGTGTATGTCTGTGTCTGTGTGTCTGTGTCTGTGTCTGTGTCTGTGTGTGTCTGTGTGTCTGTGTGTGTGTCTGTGTGTGTGTGTCTGTCTGTCTGTGTGTCTGTGTCTGTGGGTCTGTGTGTCTGTGTGTCTGTGTCTGTGGGTCTGTGTGTGTGTGTGTGTGTCTGTGTGTCTCTGTGTATGTGTGTGTCTGTGTGTGTGTGTGTCTGTGTGTCTGTGTCTGTGTGTGTGTCTGTGGGTCTATGTCTGTGAGTCTGTGTGTGTGTGTGCTATACACACACAATAAATAACTGTAATAATAATTTTTAAAAATAACAATAGAGGGACTGCCTTGGTGCAGATGACTGAGTAGTGATTTAAGGGAGGGGAAAATGTGAGCAAATTCCAGAAGTAAGAACCAGCATTGTGGGTAAGAGCTTGCTTGCAGTTCCTTCTTGTCATAGTAGACCTGGGGCCACTAAAGGCTCAACTGAGGCTACAAAGGTATAAGATACAGGTATATGAAGCATCATGAAACAATGTGTCTTGAGGGATACTACCAGTTTCACAACTTTGAATTTGAGTTTCATATTAAAGGAGCTGGACGTATGAAGAACGCAATGTGCATAAAACTAGATACATTTGGAAGCCCTTCATCCTGTGAGCTTTGAGAATTCATGAGTACGTAGTTCTCCTTGTTAAAACCAAGAAAATGAAATGCCAGTGGGAGGAAGATATTATAGATATTATATAGAGAAGACTCAAGATCTGCAATGTCTAGGCCACTCAGAGACAAACAGGTGGCGGGTGCCTGGCCACTGGCACCCACCTCAGTGGCTTCTCATGGGTGTCCCGTGGCATGCCTGCATATTACGCTCCTATCTTCAGGACTTCTGAACTCCTGGAACCCAGGGATATTAAACCTGTCTACAAGCTTCTGTATATTTGTTTTCTAACAGGCTCTGTTGTCAGTGAAGCAAGAAAAAGAGATTCAGATGAAAATGATAGTGAGCCGGGGGGAGTATGTCCTGCAGAACACTGCTCCAGAAGGCATGCCGTTCAACAGCAGCTACAGGCTGTGAAGGAGATGTGGGCATCGCTGCTGTCTGCGGCGATCCAGTGTAAGAGGTGAGTGATGTGAAAGATGGTGGAATACTTCGATAGTGACTACCATCCTTCCCATCCTCTTTCCC
>NW_008356845.1:2448970-2456210 GCF_000622305.1 Nannospalax galili
CTTTCCCTATGGCTTTCTTACTGCCCCCTTCCCCCGCCACCTTCTCTCCTTAGAAGAGCACAAAAGAATCTAGCAGGTAGAACCTTGCATTCAGTTGACCTGAAATATTGTGTCTATACTTTCATATAACTAAAAATGCACATTTTTATATTATTTCCTGCTTAAAATCAAAGGATTACAAGTGTTTCATAATATAAAGATACTCTGATTTAAACCAAGTAATTCACTTGGGAGACATCAATGAACGAGGAAGAAAGGAACATCATCAAACAGGTCACAACAGGGACAAATGAAATTTCCCTGGCTGGTGACACTGGGTTCTAGGCATCCTGTGTCTGAGTTTCCTACCTGAGGGCAGAGAGTGGGGACATTGGTAAAGAAACAGCCAGGACACAGGAGGGCAGTCGGGGATGCACCTTGGAGGTGACAACCCCTTGACACTCAATTGCTTGCAATGCTCTCAAACCAGAATTAGTTCATCCAGAATTAGTAAATGTCCAGGGACCCAGGAGCCAGCAGTGAGTCCAGGAGCAGTCCCTGCAGTCGGAGGTCTGAGGACATGTGTGACACTGACAGTGTTTGCTACAAAACAACCCCTTCATGGTATGGTGATCAGGTGATCGATCATCCCCTTTTCCTACTGTGATTCTCTAATACTTAAATTTATGCAAAATGGTCACTGCCCTTATTCTTCCTGAGTTTGCCCTTCCTTTTTCCTTTCCTTCCTCTTCTTAATGTCCTGATCAGCTTGCTGGAATTTAGTGGAGGCTCAGACCTGGTCAGAGTTTGTCTCCAAGAAAGGCCTGACCTGGGGATTTATCCCTGAGTTACCTTTAGGCCTCTCTGAGTGCCTGGTATTCCCTGGTCCCTTCCTCTTGAGTTTGTGTTCAGTGCCACTTTGGAGGTTGAATTTAACTGTCCCTTACTTCTTGGGGATAATTTTGCCAGAGACCTGGAGTTGGATTTGGTAAGCCCTGGCCAGCTGTTTGTCTCAGGCTCCTGGACCCTGAGTTGGCTGGGGAGGACTGAACGAACATGACAGACCTAAGACCCATAAGGATGCTCACATTAGGTTACTGTTCTTTCAAACCCCTTTCAGTCAGCTTGAAGGAGCTCTCTCCAAGTGGACAAGTTACCAGGATGATGTGCAGCAGTTCTCCAGTTGGATGGACACTATGGAAAACAGCCTGAACGAATCCGAGAGACAGCACACGGAGCTGCAGGAGAGAGTGACTGCTCTCAGGAAAGCCAAGGTTAGACCTGGATCTCTTTTTGCATTCTCATAAACTTCCTTAGAACGTGATGGTCAGACAAAAATGGGATCATCTATATACTAAAGACACATGCATGGAAATTCTATTTGAATCCTGTGGTATAATAATGTCTTTCTAGAGGATATTTTGTTCATGGTAACTTATTAGAGAATGAAAATTTCTCTTTTTTGCGCAATCATGTAGACCCATGTTTTATGATACAGACCGTTTAAAATCTGTCACATGGTATCAAAAATAAATGTGCTTTCTTTTTATTTCATCCTTTTGCATTATTACTTTAATTTCTTTCCTGCCTGCATGTTCCCCTTCAGTGCTGGATGATAAACCCAAGGTCTTGTACTTGCAAGACAGACACTGAAATACTGAACTGCATCCAGGCCCTGCCTTACTATATTTATGCATTTTACATGTCCCTCTGTTACTGTATTACCGCATGGAAAGGTTTTAAAATACGTAAAAGTTTTTAAGATTCCTTCATTGAAGTGGTATTCAAACATGAAGCACTAGATTCCTTTGATTTATAGCCACACCTCTCTCCAGAGTGTACTTATTAGACTATCACATCTTGAGATGAACCATCTTCTGTGTAGAGATCCATCAAGTTCTTAAGTTCTCGGTTTCTACTCATTTGAATCATCCCACAGGGAACATCCCAAATCAGAATGTCCTTTCCTCCGGACTCCTTTCCCATCCCCATTTCCCATCCCCACTAGTCCCTGCTCATTTCCTCTTTACTTGGACTATGAGATTCCTAATTTCTACCCTTGTTTCTTATCTGCATCAACTGACTGCTCTGTTCATATGTCTCACATCCCTAAATAAAAGCCCCTGCTGGCTCTCCACTGTCTGCAGTATAATTCTGACTTCTTGGGGGTCGGTAAGAATTTGGATAACCCTGTCTGCCATCCTCCACTCCATCACCTCCACTTTCACATTCATCTCCACCTTGCCAAATCTCATCCTAGTTCCTGAATGTACCATGATCTTTGAAGATTGCGTGTCTCTGCAGAATCTTCCCTTCCCTAGGCATCTTCGCTCTGCCTCCACACCCGGCAAGCCCTACTCACTTTTCTGCATTAAGTCAGATATAGCTTTTGTGATGATAGCTTCCTAAGCTCAATCCAGGCTTAACTAGTAGCTTTTATTTTTACTCCCATTCCTTTGTTTATATCTCTTTATATAAGAAACAATTTGCACGCCCCTCTCTCTAAGGGGATAATGATGATTAATTTTCCTTATATCTTGAGTATTTGATTCCCTCCCTGATGCCAAACTAATGTGGAATAAAAGTTATTTGAATGACTAAACGGGGTTATGCAACCTCGGCCAAGTTGCTCAGTGCTTCTGCATCTCCTGCATTTGTAAATAATATAGTCACAGTAGCCTGCTTCATAAATACTATGATTACTGTTTGTTGTGGTACTTAATTGCCTGATTAATTATTTATCTGTTTATCAATATTTATTGAGAACCTGCTACATGCTGGCATTGTGCTCTACTCTAGGTAAATAAATAAAATACGCTAACAAAGATTGTATTCTGGTGGGGACATGGACACTCAGTAATAAGTACATGAATAAATAAAAATCCTAAGTTGGAAGAGCTGTGAAGAAGACCAGCATGATGTAAGACAGCAATTTGGGACAGCGTTAACATAGACTGTATAGGTTAACTTACATTGTCTGGAGTCAGGACATAGGGACAGGAAAGACATATGTGAAACGAGAGACCTCACACTGGAGGATTTAGCACAGAGAAATCAGTCTAGAAGGAACTGGGGCCAGAATTCGAGCACATTCACAGGCTGAGGAGGGTAAGGTCCTAGTACAGAGAATTCGGGGGGGAGGGAAGGGAGGGTGCTAGGGTGGGAACTGCAAGATGGCAGGCGCCTCCCTGCATTGTGCTTAGGTCTCCAGAGACTCCCTAGCCCAGCCCACCCACATCTTTCATTAGGACTCTTATCTGCAAGGCTACTGTCCAAACCCAAGTGACAGCTAAGAGCAGCCTGTTATACAGAGAGCAAGGGACTACATCTAGGGCTCTGGATTGACAACCTCAGAGGTCTGGGTGGCAAGAAGTAGCATTTACTATTAAAAACAAAGGCCCAAAGGAGAAAGTTTGATGGTACTGGGGAAGAATGCTGATGGGGTAGCATATATATAAAGCAGTTGACTAGGAATTCGGGTCTGAAAGAGAGGCCTGGACCAGATATGAAATACACACGTGCATGCATGCAAACATGTGTTTTAAGATGTATACATGAGTCTATATCGTTCAGGTAAATGGATGGCTAGCTAAAGGTCACTTGTCAACTGTACAGTTGAAATCACTTATTTTTAGCAAGAACATTGGCAGGCTCATACATAGGAACCTTGTTTACTTTGTTTTAATGTTCTCTAGCTACTAAATGAAGAAGTGTTGAGTCATGGCAGCCTGCTGGAGACCATTGAAGTCAAGAGGGCGGGCATGACAGAGCATTACGTCACCCAGTTAGAACTGCAGGATCTGCAGGATCGATACCAAGCTGTCAAAGAGAGGGCCAAGGTATGGCGACACAGGGTCCTATGGACTCACCCAGGCAGGAGTGTCAGAGCTGGGATTGTTTAGAGACTGCGTGAAAACAGACAGGACAAAAGAAGCTAAATGAACTTTAGTATTTTAAAGGCATCATTAGGAAAATTAAAAACTTCAAATGTTGTTCGTATGTGAAAGTTAATATGATGAAATAATTTTCAAAAACTCAGAAACATAATAGTTTCACAGAATTTTTGGATAGCTTCATAATGAAAAACTCATAAATGCCCTATTAGATCTGGTGACAAGCATTTTATTTTATGTTTTAAAAAATATTTTATATATTGGGGCTGGAGACATGGCTCAGCAGTTAAGAACACTGGGTGCTCTTGCAGAAGACCTGGGTTCAAATCCCAGCACCCATATGGCAGCTAACAACTGTTTATAACTCCACTCCCAGGGGATCCAACGCCTCTTCTGACCTCCATGGGCACTGCACAACATGGGTGCATGTACTTACATGAAATTTTATTTATTATTTTTCTTTTCTGTGTATGTGTATATTGTCTGCATGTATGTAAGCATGCCTGTGTCATGCAGTACCCTCGGAATTCAAAAGAGGATGTCAAATCCCCTGGAACTGAAGTTACAGGCAGTTGTTAGCCACTATGTGGGTGCTGGGAACCTAATCTGGGTCCTCTGCAAGAGCAGCCAGTGCTCTCTCTACTTCTGAATCATCTCTCTAGCCCCATGATGAGCATTTTATAAAGCAGGAAATAATCACCATAGCTCATACCATCCTCCATACATGCCTCTCAAGGAAAATAAAAACACTCTTTGGGAGCTCAGAAAATCCACACAGAGTCCAAATTCTCATTTCAGACAATGTAAACACCCCAGTTTTCATTATTAACCATACTGAATTTTTATGAAAAGGAAAGTTACATCATTTTTGGCATGTCTGGCATTTCATTAAAAACTCATAGATCAGGCAGTTAAATCAACAAAATGATCTTCAAGGTCCCTCTCAATCCTGAAATATTGGTTTCTATATTTTGTCCATAAACCTTAAGGGTTCTTTTAGGAAATCATTCATGATCTATTTGTTTGTTTGTTTGTTTATTTATTTATTTATTTATTTATCTGGTTTTTTTGAGACAGAGTCTCCCTGTAGCCCCAGCTGGCCTTGAACTCACAGAGATCTGCCTGCCTCTGCTTCTGAATGCTGGGATTAAAGGTATGCACCACCATGCCAGGCAAATTCAATGATTTTATATTTATACTTTTTAAAGTTCGGATTCTAGTAACACATTGATACCTCATTTAGGCATTCCTTTCCTAATCATTTCACTGATAATTGCAGGAGGCGGTAACGAAATATGAAAAACTGGTTCGCCTTCACCAAGAGTATCAGAAGGACCTGAAGGCATTTGAAACTTGGCTGGGGCAGGAACAAGAGAAGCTCGGCCAGTACTCAGCTCTTAAGGGTGATGCCCACACTCATGAGACAGCCTTGAGGGATCTTCAGGTAATTCTACCAGAAAACAAAGCATTCTTCTCTGCAAACACGGGGTTATTATTTCAAGTGACAGAAGTTAATGTGACCTTGAGTCCTATAGAGAGTCGATATGCTATCATTGCAACCCTAGTAAGGCTTGATCTGGAATGTTCAAGCTCCCATTTTTCTTAGGCAATTTAGACCAGCAGAACCAGCTCTCAGAGAACTCATTTAGTTTCTAGGGTGGCCTCTGGCAGGAGTGTCTACTGACCTAATGTATGGTGATGACTGACATACCTACCTGTTGTTTCCTGAAGGGCAGTTTGAGATGAGGGTTACAACAGAAGCCAATAGAATGTGACATGACTCCTAGTCAAACTGGTAGCTTTATCTGTAGATATTTGCCTTCAGGCAGAGCCTCCTGCAGTGCTGAGGATGGATGTCCTGCCTGGGTCAGAGCTCTAGAAGTAGGAATTAGAAGAGTTAAGAAAAGTGGGGGTGCTCAAGATAGAGGCTGCAGCTCAGGCTAAGATGTCAGGTATGGGGGTAAAGTGGTCCTAGACCTTTTCCTTCCTCACTCATTCCTTTTTTCAGTGTCTACTACAAAGCAGATACGTTTCACACCATAGCAGATAAAAATGACTCAGCCTTTGAAGAATTTACACTCTAGTAAGGAAAACAAAACCATGAGTAGATTATATTATAAACAATGCAGTAGGGATAGTAATAGATGAATGCAAGGAATCTCATAATAGCTTTGAATCCTTAATCATACATTGAGAGTTAGGTAGGGGTCAGAGAGATCACTAAGAAGAAGCTTCTAGGAGTTCAGAGCAGAGAATTGGAAAAAGGCCAGTGACACCACCCCATGCCCCACTTGGGACTGTGTTGCAATTTCCTAATATGCTGTTAAAGGCAATTAAAATTTGTTCACTATTGGGTAAGACATCCCTACAGCTGGGACATAGTAGACAATGCAGAGACTTTTGTGGCATTCCTAATGGACACAACTCTTGGCTATTTCTGTTGAGTTTCAGGAAGTGTTGTATAACAGTAAGTGAGCAGGTTGGGGTTAGAGCTCTAACCCTCCATGGGATCCACTACTAGGTAACTTTAGACATGAGACAAACCTCTCTGACTCAGTTTCCTCCACCAAGTTGTGAGAAAATTAAATGAGAAGAAAATCTTACTTAAATGTCTGATCTATGCATAAAATAAATAACAGAATTTGAAAAGTTATAATTTCATTCCACTTAAGGGTCTTATTCATCATGCATTAAAACAATAGAGTGTCCTCATCTACCACATCTTACAGGCTCAGCTGTTGTTTTACGTGTGTGTGTGTGTGTGTGTGTGTGTGTGTGTGTGTGTGTGTATGATATTTTGACACAGGATCCTGGTGTGTAGCCCAGCACAGTCTAGCCAGGAAGTCACAATCCTCCTGCCTCAGGACTACAGACATGCTCCACCACACCCAGCAGCTGCTACAATTTCTTTGAGAATAGTTGGCTTTGCTTCTTTAAATAGCCCTTCTCACACTGCACTCCAGACGCCCTGGGAAGCAAATGCTGAGCTCTTTAAGCCACTGTGCAGGAACTGGGCCAGTAGGTTCCTCCCTAGATGTTTCTCTTGTTCAGGTCAGAAAAGCACATCTCACTGAAGTCACAGTAATGTGACTCAGACCCAATTCCAGACCCTGGCCACCCATGTTCCCGACATTGTCTTATTTGAGTCTCCACATTGCCACAGAGGAAGGAAGAGGACAGTGAGAGGTGACAGCTGGCAACACTGCACTGCTCCAGCTTTCCCACAGAACTTCTGAGGAATCTCATATTCTCCTACCCATGCCCAGTGGTGTGTAGGATTTGCTACTGTGACATCAGACAAAAGAGAACCTTGCTGACTCATTTTCCTCCACAGACCTGTGGAGATTAAATGAAAAGTAAGAAAATCT
>NW_008356845.1:2456538-2463256 GCF_000622305.1 Nannospalax galili
TACCAGAGGGGTTAGAGTCCATCAGGGCATGGTGAGGTGCCAGAACAGGAGCAGAAAACACATCTTTAATAGGTACAGAAAACATCGAGTGACTGGAAATCCAGCAAGGCTTAAGAGCCCTCAAAGTCTGCCCCCAGTGACATGCTTCCTTCAGCAAGACCACACCTCCTAAAACCTCCCAAAACAAAGCCACCAACTACAGTCAAAATATCCAAATACTTGGAGCTTATGGGGGACATTTTCATTCAAACCACCACAGAGTATATGAAAATTTATTTAGTAGAATTATATATGCAGATATAATAGACAAAACTGTTTTTTATAAAACATGGAAGAAGAGATCACATTGGGAAGATGAATAAATTAGAGTAGGTATCAGATCACTTCAGCCCATGCCTTCAGTGTCTGGGTTTAAGTAATTTTATTGCCACACAGCCACACTTACTCAGTGATGCTGTCCTTGGATGCTTGAGTACTGTGAAATTATTTGCAACACAGACAAAAGACCCACAAAACTAAAATATGTGTTATCAGGCCCTTTACAGGAAAAAATAATGCTGACCTCAAATTAAGGAAAATAATTATGCAAAATCACATTTTAAAAATCTAAGAATTTTGAAATAAAGTGTTTTTGACAAGTGTGGTGGGGCTCTCAGGTAGATTTCTATAAGACCCAGGCCACCCTGGTCTACATAACAAGTTCCAGAGCAGCTGGGGCTACAGGGAGACCCGGTCTCAAAAAGAAACAAAACCAAAATCTGTGTTTGTGACCATTTTAATAATTGTATACATGTGTTTTGTCTTCTGTTTCATGTACATACAACGAGTACACAGTACAACATTCTGATCCTGACATTGCAGTTAAGGAAAAATGGTTTGTAACTGAGTCATGTGAGATTGTTCCAGCTTTCCATAAAAATGATCAAAAATCAGCAATTTCAACTAGTTGTAGGTAATAGGAAGGACTTTTATTTGGGGGCAGGGTCAAAACAGGACCTCACTGTGTAGCTCAGGATGGTCTTCGACTCATTGTATATACTAGGCTGGCTCAAGATTGGAGATCATCCTGCCTCGGTCTCCTGAGCAAATACCGAGATCACACATGTTCACTCTCACATGGGGGTTTCTAATAATTGCTTTTTCTCATTTGTTGTGTAGTGCTAGGGAATTGAAACTAGGGACTTTTGCGTGGTAGATTAGCTATACCCCCATCCACTGTTCCACATTTTGACTGAAAGTCTTGGTACCTTTAATGTTCTTGGTAGAATTTTACGTGGTTACTTTTCCTCTAGATAATCATATCTAACAACAATGTGGATTGATATCTTTATGACCATAATTCAAATTAGCTTTGCCAAAACTTTTAATGATAAAGACTTGTGATGTTCCTATATAAAGTAGTTCATGCTCTTTTTTTAAAGAAAAAATATTTATTTTTATTTTATGTGTATTAGTGTACTCCCTGCATGTATGTAAGTGCACCTGTATTGTGCAATGACTGCAGAAGTCAGAAGAGGGTGTCGGGTTCCCCTGGAACTGGAGTTACAGATGGTTGTTAGCTACCATAAGGGTGCTGGGAATTGAACCTGGGTCCTCTGCAAGAGCAGCCAGTGGTCTTAACCACTGGGCTGTTCCTCCTGCCCCATAGTTCATGCTCTTTAAGACTTTATTCATGCTGAACAGTTTAGGGTAAATCTTCAGGGCTTATGCTTTTGAGAGCTCCTAGGGTATTGATTCAGCCCCCGAGTTTGTATGCCTGTGGAGGGCCCTGGTCCCACCTTCCTTAGTCACCTCTTTCCCTAGAACAAAGCCCTGGCCCAGGACCCCTCCTTAGCATAAAGGATCTCTTCTTACTTTCTCAGCAGCAATGTAGCACCGAGCCCAGTCAGTGTAGAAACCATCACAAGCTTGGGTGCTTGTGTGAACATCACAAGCTGTAATAAGCCTAGGTTACTGTTGTAAACAACAGCCCTTTGATCATGAGTGTGTTAGCTTGTAAGGTAAAAATTAAATTTTAGAAACAATTGGGGAAAAAATAGGGGGGAGGCGCTATATGTGTTATCTGATTTTATCTTTCAATTTTTAATTTATTTGTACTTTCTGTATATAAGAGTTTTGCCTGTATGTAAGTGCACCACATACATGCAATGCCAGAGGAGGCTAGAAGAGGGTGTTGGATCCCCTGGAACTGGAGTACAAATACTTCTCAGCCACCGCATGGGTGCTGGGAACCAAACCATATCCTCTGCAAAAGCATCCAGTATTCTTAACCACTGAACCATTTCTCCAGCCCCATGTATGTTATTGTGATGGGGAAATTTTCAAAAATTTTCCCTGGTCTTAGCAAACAATGTTTAGCACTATATATGAAAAACTCTTTTTGTATAGGACAAAATAAATTCACATGTTTCTAATGTGAAGTACACTCTGCCCAGCTGGTTTGGCTGAGACATGCTGAGAATTCAAGTGTGAGCTAAGCGTAGAGAAAGATGGCTGTGCCCTTTTCCCTGCAGGAGCTGCAAGTGCACTGTGCTGAGGGTCAGGCCCTGCTAAACTCAGTGCTGCACACCAGGGAGGATGTGATCCCGTCCAGCATCCCCCAGGCAGAAGACCGGGCACTGGAGTCACTCCGACAGGACTGGCAGACCTACCAACACAGCTTGTTGGAGACCTGGAGCCAGTTCAACAATGTCGTGAACAAGCTGAGGCTGGTGGAGCACAAGTTCCAGCAAGTGGATGAGTGGCTCAAAAAATGCAGGAGAAAGTCAGTCTCAGGACTGAATGTCAGTCTAACTGAGCCACCAAGGAGATGCAGTTACTTCAGATGAAGGTACAACTCCTGGAAATTCTCCATCCTTATCAAAGTTATCTTGCATAATTCATTCATGAAAACATTTAGTAACTGTCTGTCTGGGGTGCTCATTTTGTAATTCTCTCTCTCTCTCTCTCTCTCTCTCTCTCTCTCTCTCTGTCTCTGTCTCTATCTCTCTCCCCTTACCTCAAAAATTATAATAAATGAAAGTGTTCACTCTTCTTATAGCAGTTATTTATAGATTCATCTTTGATAAGCTATAGTTTAGTAATGGACCAGTGACATGGCTCACAGGTGGGAGCACTTCTCTATAAGTCTGATGGCCTGAGTTCAATCCCTAGAACCCATGGTGGAAGGAGAAAACCAACTCCATAAGGTTGTCCTCTGACCTCCACCTATGTGCCATGGCATGTGTATGCCTAGATACACATACATGAGTACAATCATGCATACATACATACATACATGCACATACCATATACACAGCGTCACATATACACTATTAATAACAAATAAAAATTAGAAGGTAGAATATAGCTTGGTGGAAATACTTTGGAATTCTCTCCCATGCCCATTACTTTGCTTTATAAATATATATAAATAATATTGCAGTCTTATAAGCTTATAGCTATCATATGAAAGTATTCTAATGTGGTCTCTTAAATTAATAATTCCTAACTAGTTTCACTCTGATTTTTGTGTAATTTCTATGCATATATCCAAAACAATTGGAGAATTTTTTCATTATCCATTTCATTCATTTTCATTATTCATTTCATTTCATTATTCATTTAAAATTGATCAAAATAAAAGAGAAGATGTGAAGCGTGTATAGCACTTTGTGTGTGTGTCTTGGGGGTAGTTGGGACTGGGTCTTCCTGTAGCGCCAGCTGGCCTGGAACTTGATTTGTAGACCATGCTTGCCTGTATCTTACACATCTCCTCCTGCCTCTCCCTCCCCAGTGCTGGAGTTACAGGTGTGTGCCACCACACCCAGCTCTATGGCACATTTTTAAAATAAAAATATTTCAACCAAAGTACAATATATAGAAAAGTACCCAACTCATAAGTATACAATTGTTATCATATTGTAATGCAATCTTTCACAAAGCTTATATTTGATACACCTTCCAAATTGCATCTCAGAATAAACATAGTTCTAAACTCATGCTGAAATCATGTTCTCTTAAGAAGACACAAACACTATTTGTTTTATTCAAGGATGCCTAAGATTGAGGTTTTCCTTTTGGTTCTTACATCATTTCAGAAGTGGCATGAAGACCTGTCCGCACACAGAGATGAAGTGGAAGAAGTGGGAGCCAGAGCACAGGAGATCCTAGACGAGACCCGTGTGAACAGCAGGATGGGCTGCCAGGCCACCCAGCTGACCTCCCGGTACCAGGCCCTGCTGCTCCAAGTGCTGGTGAGCTATTCCCCCACTGTTCATGAGGGACAGCTGACATCATGAGTCTAAGTGGTCTTCCATCACCAATCTCCCTGAAGATGCCTCATGGTCCACTGAGGTCCCGGCCCCAGGCTTTTATTCATGGTTCAATTTTTCTCTTTGGTTTCATAGGAGCAAATAAAATTCTTGGAAGAGGAAATCCAGTGTTTGGAAGAAACTGAATTAGTCCTTAGCTCCTATTCTGATTGGTTTGGCTCCACTCATAAGAACTTCAAGAATGTGGCTACCAAAATTGATAAAGTAGATAAAGCAATGATGTGGAAAAAGTTGAAGACGTTGGAGGTAGGCATGCATCCTCCGGCTCCTCTCCAACCTCTCTTTCAGCTCTTTTGATCTCGTTCTGCTACATAGACCCTGGAAGCATGTGCGTTCTTCCTGATCCCAAGTGATTTATGGTCACATCATTGCTTTTAGTTCAAATACAGTTATAAACATGTAAGACCAAAGCTGCTTCTACTTACCTGTGATTGTTGTCATGTGAACGGCCTATATGCAGCTGTCCACCAGGTCTTACACTTAGATCTTAAAGCTGTTCTTAAACACATGGCCCAGTACCTTAAAGCACTGTAACCCAGATCTTTGGGAAGCTTTCTAAGGACAGAAACACATCAAGTTCTTTTTAAGTCTTTGATTTGCAAATGGTACGTTGATCAAGACTTGTAGTCTCTATTGAGTTAAGGAAAAGAGGGTTTCAGATTCCTTGATGGGTCAGGCCTAGAGATAAATTTTAAAAACGTCTAAGAAGATATAAGTTGTCTCAAATTAAACCTAAAAGCCTCTCTTTGAGGAATAAGAGTCACTATTTTTGTTTATCAGTCATTTTCTTTCTCAGATTTTGTTAAAAGTCATGGAGAAGGGCCACAGTTTGCCGAAGTCAGCCAGAGAAAAAGGCGAGCGGGCCATGAAATTCTTGGAGGAAAGTGAGGCTGAGATTCTTAGGAAGGAGATCCATGACCACACGGAGCAGCTGAAAGACCTGACCAGCACTGTCCGGAAGGAGCACTTGACCCTGGAGAAAGGCCTTCACTTAGCCATGGAGTTCTCAGATAAATGCAAAGCCGGTGGATAGTAGAATACCAGGAAATCTTGCATGCTCCTGAAGAGCCCAAGATGGAGCTATATGAGAAAAAAGCACAGTTATCTAAATACAAGGTAGTGCCTTAGTACCAGCTCGCAGATGTGTGTGGGAACCAGGCAGGGATTAAATGAAAGAGATGATTCCTGGATTGTGTCATGCACGTGGGTACTGAAAATTACCCCGTAAGTCTTTTTGCTGCTGATCTGTGTAGACTGATTTAGCTATGCACACTGTATTATTTTTCCTTTCAGGGACTGATAACCAAAAGTTGATATAATCAGTCAATGGACACCTTTTCTTACAATGTGGTCCAGGTATTCGCATCCTTGCAAGGATGTCCATCCCATGGCCTGGGCACCTCAAGTGGCTGAGGTTAGCTATGAGTGCAACCTACCACTAAATCAGAAAGTTACTTAAAACATTATGAGGATTTTTTTGCAAACTTCTTTCTGGTACTTGACTGCATAGTTCTCATATGTAAACTCTGTAGATGACAACATACCTGTCCCATATAGAGGCTTCTGTTTGTTTATTGGTACCCAAGGCCTGAAATCTGACTTGTAGATTGAAATGAAATTGAAGATTTGAGATTGAAAATGAAGTATCACAGCTTAAAGACAACTTCCAGTTGACTAATTGTGTATAAACACCAGAGAACTCACTTTCTGAAGGATAGTAATACATGATACAGATATAGAAGACGTACAAAGATGGAGATAGAGATTTCACCTAAGTTTCAAAACAATTATCAATGCTGCCTTCCACTCATGTGATGTTTTGCCCATATGAATGGCCTACACATTGCTGCCCGAGGTCTTATATAAGGAAATTTTGGCTTGAGAGAGAAAAAAATATTGATGTCAAATACATGGCCAAGTACTCTGACATAGTTATGTATCATCTGTATTTGAAATGGGCCTGAAGGAGGTATGTCAATCTTTAAGAATGACCATGTGCTGCTCACCCCAAAGCTGCTTCTCCAGAGGCTTGTGCAAGCATCTCTAGCTGCCATGTCTGTGTCCATGGCCTCCCTGCCAGGCCTGGCAGCTTGTCATTGAGGATGCACCCATGAAAATGACCTTTTATCCCACCACAACTCCCATCAAGTTCCTCATCTGTTTAAGTAGTACCTTTAGTGTCTCAGCATCTTTGCAGTTGGAATTTGCTTTCACCCTGCCATCTCTAACACAAACTGGAACTGATTTCATGACCTCAGATGGAAAGACAATGGCTTCTCTCCCTTTTCTGTTGACATTTGTTTGTCTCTGCCAAGAGCAATGAAGCTGGAGACTGAAGTATAAGCTGGATCCAGTTTAGCTAAATGGCATTTTCCCATACTGTCTTCTCTACTATGAAAGGCTGT
>NW_008356846.1:0-228 GCF_000622305.1 Nannospalax galili
TTGGGAGTCTTTTAGATAGACCCACTGAAGGGGTACTCCAATTGCATCACCTGCGTCCCTGGTTCAGCATGGAAGAAACCAGAGTGGTCTGTGTCCCTATTCCCTATTGGCAATTTGGGTAACCCCTTCAGAGGATGGCGTGATAAGAATAGGAGGTAGGAATTGACTAGGCAGCTGGGGTGAAAAGACCCCAAAGAAAAGTAGCCAGTTTCTGGGCTAAAAGTCAAA
>NW_008356847.1:0-300 GCF_000622305.1 Nannospalax galili
CCCTCTGACGTGAAGATGTTGGTATCACATACCCACTCTGACGTGCAGATGGTCATGTAACCTGGCCCTTCTGACGTGGAGAATGTCATGTCATGTGCCCCTCGGACATGCAGATGGTAGTGTCACCTGCCCCCTCTGACGTGCAGATTGTCTTGTCAGCTGCCCATTCTGGTGTTCAGACGGACGTGTGATCTGCCCTCTCTGATGTGCACATGGTAGATTCTCCTGCACTCTCTGACATGCAGATGGTTGTGTCACCTGCCCGCTATGACGTGCAGATGGTAGTGTCACCTGCTCCTC
>NW_008356848.1:0-276 GCF_000622305.1 Nannospalax galili
ATGTGTGTGTTTATTTGTGACAGAGGAAGAAAGAGAAATAGAGAGAGAGAGTGAGAGAGAGAGAGAGAGAGAAAGAGATAGAGAGAATCTCTCTTTGTCTCCACAACTACATAAGCCAGACAAGCTGGCTCACAAGCTTCTGCGTGTTCTCCCGTCTTCACCACCCACTTCCTGATGGCTGCTGGGATCTCAGACTCTTAATACTTCTGGCTTCTTCGTGTGTCCTGTTTACTATGCATTGCATCACTATAGTTATGCCTGTAAGAAACCAACCTG
>NW_008356849.1:0-1749 GCF_000622305.1 Nannospalax galili
GAACTGTCCTTAACTCCAGTTCCAGGGGAATCTGAAGCCTTCTTCTGACCTTCATGGCACTGCATAACACAGGTGCACTCACATACATGCAGGCAATACACTCATACACATAAAATAAAAATAATAAATAAGATATTTTTTAATTATGTAAGTGATATCTCTGTTGATCCTTGACTTTTCAACACAGTGGTAGAATCTTTTTCAACTTAGAACCTGGGGTTTCAGGCATACAGTAAGTGAGCAATTAACCATTGATGACATGACTTTACTAATTTGTAAACATACTATTGGATTCCCCATTCTCACATGGGAGCTAGTATCATAACAGTAGCAATATCTTCCATTACCTCATGGGATGGAGCTGTCAAACTGTGAGTGAGCTGTACACAAAGAGGTGGGAGAATGCAAGTCTGAAGAGAATGCACTCATTACACTTCTGCTCTAAGGATTCCTTACCTTTCATTCACAGTGGATAGCTCAGTATGTCTGTGCAGACCTAGATGCACCAATACTGTGCTCTCCCATGTAGTCTTCCTGTTTCTAAATGCTGATTCCTAGGTAGACTGGGCTGAAAATTGTAAAGACTTTTTTTCTTAGAGAAAAATATTCTAAAAAATGTAGATAATTATAAATAAGATACTAGTACAAAGTATATTATGGATTAAGCTGAATTTTTGTCCAGATAAGGAACACCATCTCCATACATAATATTTTTTTAGGTAAGCTATTTTCTGTTTTCTAGTTATCCTGTTTACACATGAACTTGTTTTTGAGACAGGGTTTCATGTAATCCTGGTTGGCCTGGAACACACTATGTAGACCAAGCCTGTCTTGAACTCACAGAGATCTCGCCTCCACCTCCTGAGTGTTGGGATTAAATGTGTGTGCTGCATGCCCAGCACAAATGAACTTTTCTTTCTCAACTCATTTATGATATATAGACTATTAAATAGAAACTTCAAATCCTTTCCATCTGTGACATATCACTTGTTCTAGTTTTTAATAAGATCACTCAAGAACACTCTGCATCAAGAATCATAGCTCCCAGTGACAGAAGTGTCCCTCCTTCAGCATCAGGAAGAAAATACTGTTTGACAGCAAGACTTGAGATGCCAGGTGTTACTCAGACAATGGAAGGAAGGACCCAGGAGTTCCATATTGTGTGTATATGATTTTCAGTGGCGGATGAGCAAGAGACTAAGAACTGTGTGCTTTCATTATTATTTCCTATAACATGCATTTGATTAGAAATGAAAAGCATTGGAAAAGATAACTATAAATAAGACAGTAGGCCAAAGTATCTCATGTTCATTATGGACTAAGCTAAATTTTTATACAGATGAAAGACATCCTCTCTGTAGGATGACATTTTTTAAGGTAAAATATATTCTGGTTTTCAGTTACCCTCTTTACAATGAACTTTGTAAATATATCTTAGCTATATTTTTCTCTTCAAATAAGCATCACAGTAAATATGATCAATTATGGCAGAGTGATGCCAGAATGCATTCATAGTGTGAAGGACTATCATTAGGCCAAGCTGCTACTCCAGAGGAGCATGGAAATTCCATTAGGATGTCAAAAAGCATATATCGCAGAAGCAATATTTACAAGCAGAGTCCACTGCTGAATGAGCAATTACATAAGAACTAGCCTTGATCCTGGATGCAAGAAAATGCAACATCATTCAGCTTTCACATTTGGAAATAAAATTACTGACCTCTTAGCAATTGTGAAAATTATAAAATC
>NW_008356850.1:0-191 GCF_000622305.1 Nannospalax galili
GACAGGAGAAGGAAATTAAAGGAGTATTAATTGGAAAAGAAGAGGTCAAACAAACACGTTTTGCAGATGATATACTATACCTAAGAGATCCCAAAAGTTCCACCAGAAAACTTCTAAAAATGATTAACACTTTCAGTAGAGTGGCAGATTACAAAATTTGTCTACAAAAGTCAGTAACATTTCTACATCCC
>NW_008356850.1:258-513 GCF_000622305.1 Nannospalax galili
ATTTAAATACCTTGAAATAAATCTGACCAAAGACACCAAAGATCTCTACAATGAAAATTTTAAATCATTAAAGAGAGAGATTGAGGAAGACACCAGGAGATGGAAGGACCACCCACGCCCACGGATTGGAAGAATTAGTATTATGAAAATGACCATCTTACCAAAAACAATATATAGATTCACTGCAATCCCAATCAAAATCCCCATGACATACTCTACAAAATTAGAAAAATGATCCTTAAATTCATATGGAAG
>NW_008356851.1:0-299 GCF_000622305.1 Nannospalax galili
GCCTGACCAGGGTCCTGGAGAGACAACAGGCCTGCCACAGAAAGGACCTTAGAGAGATATTACTGGCAACAAACCCTCAGTACAGAGGGAGTTCACCGGCGGGATCAAGACCATGAAACAAGGTAGGAAAAAGCCAATATGCCTACTGCAAGGAGGAAGGACACTGGGTGAAGGATTGCCCCCAAAAGAATAGATGATCAGCCAAAATATCAGCTCTGACAAGGGGTGAAGACAGTGATTAGGGGAGGCAGGGCTCAGGACCCCTCCCTGAGCCCAGGGTAACTCTGAAAATAGAGGGG
>NW_008356852.1:0-8172 GCF_000622305.1 Nannospalax galili
GTGTGTGCCTTCCACAGCTGCAAGCCAGCAAGGATATGCTGTCCTCTGACTCATAGGAGGAGGTGCCGTGTACACACCCAACACACACACTCACACACACATACACACACAGACACACACACACACACACACACACACACAAGAATAAAATTCAGTTATTTTGTGGGGGCGCTGGAGAGAAGGCTCAGTGGTTAAGAGCACTGACTGCTCTTGCAGAGGACCCAGGTTTGAATTCCAGCACCCACATGGTGGCTAACAGCCATACATAACACCAGTTCCAGGAGATCCGACACCCTCTTCTGACCCATGTGGCCATTGCATGACACAGATGCACTTACATACATGCAAACAATACGCTCATACACATAAAATAAAAGTAGTATTTTTAAAAAATAAAATTCAGTTTTTAAATTTACAAGCCTTCACCAAGGCTGACCTGCAGGCTAAAACACTGGTCAGACAGAAACTGTGTAAGGAGCCTCACAGCTGCCCTGACGTGGGTTCCCTGCCACTGCCCTGACCTGGGGTTCCCTGCCACTGCCCTGACCTGGGGTTCCCTGCCAGCTGCCCTGACCTGGGGTTCCCTGCCACTGCCCTGACCTGGGGTTCTCTCCTGTTTCCTCCTCGGCTCTGCTGAGATTTTCACATTCTAACGAACCAAACACTAATTTTCTTCTACCATGCCAGCTGCCCTGATGACGTGGGGTTCCCTGCCAGCTGCCCTGATGACCTGGGGTTCCCTGCCACTGCCCTGACCTGGGGTTCTCTCCTGTTTCCTCCTCGGCTCTGCTGAGATTTTCACATTCTAACGAACCAAACACTAATTTTCTTCTACCACGGCCACATCTCTAGGCAGCCCTACCTAGGCTTGTTTTAAGCAGATCTTTTGTTTTTCAACACTTACTTATTTAGTGGGGGCTGGACATGCGTGCTGCCCTGTGTACATGGAGGTCAGAGGACAGCTTCAGGATTGGGTTCTCTCTTTTCACCGTGTGGGTTCTGGGGATGGAACTCGGGCCATCAGGCTTTGCAGTAAGAACCTCTAAGAGATCAGCCATCTTGAGGGCCCATTTTAAACAGAGCTCAGGAAGTCTGCAGTGTTATTAGATTATGGAGACTTTACAAACTATCTAATCTTTTACCAAGAGTTTCTTCCTGCAAAATTTAAATGAACAGGAATTTTAAGAAGACAACCAAAGAAAGAATCATTTTAAAAAATTTAAAGACATATTTAAAGTTCTTCTATAGGGTATTGATATGCAAATAATTTCTGTCTTGAAGGATTCCTCCTTCTGAGCTCTAAGCTGTTGAAAAGAAGCCTTTAAAAATCACTCACTAAACATTCCCCTTTGGAAAGAAATGGCTCCCATCCCAGGCTTACAAAGGTTTCCGGGTTTCCAGCATCTATGTGGAGTCTTTTAACCTTTTAGGTTCTGTGACCATTTTTGCTGGGACATGGGCACTTGCTACCAGGAAGCAGGCCTGTCTTCCTGCCTGGCTATGGCTCTTGTGCAGGACAGATGCTGTGAAGGAATTAAGGAAGGTGCCTGTATGTAGCCAGTGCTGCCTTAGATAAGACTTGGCTGGACGCTGGGGCCCCCTTGTGAGGTATGTGAAGGCCCAGGAGCTGGCTTGCCTCCTATGCCTTTGCCCTGGGCTCCCCATCTCTTGGTGGTATGGGGTAGGCCAGGCAGCAGGGATCCATGTGTTCAGCTTTGCTGGTGCACCACAGTGGTGGACAGTCTTGGTAGACAGTGGGTTTGTGTCCCTTTTCTGAGAAGAGTTCCACCATCTCAGACGATTTGGTTGAAGATGTCACCAAATCCTCTGACCTGTACAGTGACTTGTTTCTCAAAGGGTGCCTTTTAGATACATTGAGGTGCTTTAAGCAATGTGTTAAAAAGGTAAGTTCTCTTAACAGTGATTGTGAACCAAGGGCTGGACAGTTAGGAGCTGAGCAGGGACCACACACCCTCCGCATTTACCAATCCATTTACCCAAAGGAGAGACAAAGTCCTCCCCAGTTAAAGACTAGCAGGTAGGTTCAGACCTTCAGCAGACATCCCACCCTAGGCTCCTGCCTCCCCTATACAGGGAAGGGCTCTACCTGCCAGGACGACTGGTCACAGGAGGAAGCCAGTCCTGGCTAATTCTTGTGAGAGACACTCAAGGCTTAACCACCCTTGGGCCTTTTCCTCCCATTATCCTATGACCACTCATGGCTGCTCTCCCTCTACATCATAGTCACCCTAGTCACTGTCAGACCCCACATACAGAAGAGTGCAGCCTCCTGGTGACCCCTGTCTGGGACACTAGCCAGCTTTCCAAGACTGCTTGCTGTGGCCCTCCCATGACTGATGAAGATACTGGAAAATGCGTGTTTAGTTTCCCAGTCAGGAGACTTTGCTGAGGAGACTCAGGGTTGTGTTCCAAAAGACCTGAAGGTGAATGTGGAGGGCTGTGGGACTGGAGTGAGAACTCTGCCTGCAGTCATACTCATACCTTGTCCTCCTGTGAAGGCCAAGTTCACATGTGAATTATAACAGCCTGTGATAGTCACATGTGAATTATCAGCCTTAACGGTGAAGAACCCAGCAGCAATGCAGAACTTTTGATTCAACTTATAGTCAATTTTAGCTGCCTCGAATATTTCCTAGGAAGGTAGGCCCAACCTGTTTAAGTGACATAGACACAAGCCCAGGGTATTAGGTTAGGAAAAACGTGATGGTAATCTTCATCGTGCGTTCCACGCATCCACATTCCTATGCCTCTTGTTCTAACCCCTCCCCACTCTTGATGAAGCATATTCCATCAAAGAATGAATGTTCATTACTGATCATCCTCCTGTAATTTGTTACCATATAGTAAATCTCAATCTGATTGGCATGATCTCAATATCTCAGCCAATAAGAAAACTGTTACATAGTCATATCTCGAACCAGCCAATTGCCTGCTAGGATGAGGGTGGGACACAGCACTTTGTATTATGGCCTCTCCTTAACTCTATTCCACACTTCAGTTTCCTTACTGAAACAGAAATCACTCAAATACAAAGTCCCATCCCAATGCTGTTTACTGTGTTTTGTAAACTCATCTTACATAATTTCTGACCTCAGTGGTAAAAAAGAAATGTGGAGTTGTTTTCATTGTTCGCTTGTTTACTTTTGATATATTCAAGTTCTCTGTATTTACATTGTTAAAAATACTAATTGTGGGGCTGGAGAGGTGGCTCAGTTAAGAGCACTGACTGCTCAGGCAGAGGACCCGGGTTCGATTCCCAGCACCCACATGGCAGCTAACAACCACCTGTAATATGGCAACTAACAACCACCTGTAACTCCAGTTCTGGGGTATCCGACACCCTCTTCTGACCTCCGAGGGCATTGCATGACACGGGTGCACCTACTTACATGCAAGCAATATACCCATACACGTTAAATTAAATAAAGAAACAAACAAAATAATTAAGAGGAATGATTTACAAACAAGCCACCCTGTGTGAAACCTATGGAGAATCCTCTGGACCAGAGGGCACATACCGGTATGATTTCTGATTTTAGAAATTGCCAGTGTTGGTGGTAGATACTACACATCTCGTGAGGTCCCTAGAAGTCATTTCCCTTCTTTTTGCAGAGTGGAATTTGGAAACACCTGACTACATTCTCTCCTAGCTGAGAGGCTTAAGTAGTTGTGGGGAAGGGCTTGCTCAATGAAGGCCAGCCAGCAGACAGGGCACGGCTCCCTGTAGCTTTGCTCCGTGATGTCACCCACTTGGCCTTCTCTGGCTTTTAGAACCGTGAATCCCCTTGAAGGACAACCATGTAAACTACTAGATTTTTGAGAAAATATTTTATGTACTTGACACCTAACTCTTAAGTATTCATATTAAAAGCATCACTAAGCAGTGTATTTTATTGTAATTCATTTTTTATGATGAGAAAACATGACAATCAGGTAAGTTGTGAATGAGGACATGAATGTAAGGTGCTAATTTCTCAGTCTATCACACCCAACAGGGATGTGTCGTTACCAGTGTGTGTCATTGTACAACATTTAGAAGGTGGCAAACTGACACTTGTGTATGATTTGTAAAACCCATAAACTTCCCTGGGTTCTATGTAAGAGTCATAAGCTGAGGCCATAATCAGTAACTCCTAATTGTATGTACATGATTTAGGCAAAGCTTGTCATTCAGAGTGACGTCAGATTTATAAGCTGAGGTGACACTCAGTAAGGAGATGTGCACATCACACAGCATCGCTTCTATGATCGGTGATGTCTGCATTGAGCGTGTTAATCTTCAACTTCGTATATTTATGGCTGCAAAAAGTCAAAAGATGACTTACTTGAAGTTCTCTTGAAGTTAAATGACATAGAAAGAGCCTTTCCAAGTAACATGGAATTTGTGCATCCTATTCAAGCCAGTACCTGGGAGGGGATGAGAGCATGAAGATGCTTATCATCTAGGTAGATATCAACCGGAAAATCAAACCAGCAAGGGGCAATGGCTGGGGTTCCATTCACAGTCACATGAGACACTTAGGATTTTAACATGACGTAAACACTGTGTGAGGCTGACAGATGTGGACAGTAGATACTGTCTCAGCGTGACACAGAGTAGTGCGCTGGCTCATCTTTGTAGCGTTGGGATGGGCAGCTTGGTGTGTGGATTTGGAAATGCTTGGGAAAGTTTGACATAATGAGAATTTTAGAACCTTCCCTTCAGTTTTGGAGATGTTGAACCCCCACCTCCCTCCTGCATTATAAAGCAGATGCCTCCTTGAAATGAGAATTGCTCAATGCTGTAAACCTTAAAGAGAGCTCTGTGCAGTTCAACCATTTGAAGTAAAACCTACTTTCCTTTTGCAAAGACCAAGCATCTCTCTCCTTCCTTCTGCTATAAATTCCATAGACATCATTTTTAAACACCACGGGATATGGTAAATCTGTTTATTCACAGTTACGATGAGAAAGCTTTGAGTTGTGTGTGAATTGACTTTGAGCAGGGAAGGCTGTACCTTGCAGCTTGCAGCTCAATCGCCCGTCCCGATGTGTACGCACACGCGTTCCTCCTCAAGTGCACTGACCGTTGTCTGTGAGCTGATGTACTTCTGATTCTCCAGCTCCCTTTTTCACTGATATTGTGAGCAGCTTTGAGTTCTCAGGGGAATCATGAACAAGCGCTATCCTGTCCCCTTTCACCCCCGTGAGGGATGAGTCTTGTTCTTGATGGGAGGCTTGTGGGTGAGGACTGACTTCACGTGAGAATGTTTCCAACCGTGAACAGCAAATGACTGAATCAGTTCCCATCACCTCCAGAGCACCCTTTCCCATGCCTGAAGAAACTGCCAAGGAGGGAGTCCCTCAGCTGGGGACTGGACTCCAGGAGAGCCCCAGTCTTTAAGGTTCACCAGTGGCCTCCCTGTGGCTCATGTGGATTCCCTCTTCCTAAAGAAAAAGGACCATTTCAGCCACCTTCTCCTTCATTTCCCTTCTGTGTCCTGGGGAAAAGGTCCTTTGGGTCAACACAAAAAGTTCCTTTATAAGATGTAGGCTGTTCACTTATCTTTTGATAACTCGAAGCATGAGACACTACTCTGGTCCCAACTGTGAATGACAATGTGTGAAGATGCCCCAGCGGAGGTCTCAGGCAGTGAGGTCCGGAATGGACTGTAACCCTGGTAATAATCTGATTGGCTTCATTAGTACATATGGGGACTAGTATTCACATAAACAGTGGGAATGTGCACACAGCAAGTATACCTCAAGTCTGAGAGCCAAGCCGGTATCCATGGTTACAGAGGAAGGGTTTCAGCCATTCCAGTCTTCAGGAACAGCCAGTGTGGGAAACTTGTAAGCTTCTGTGTGTGCATAATTGAGAAATTGTGTGAGCCGCCATCTGCAGCTTAGATGCTGAGAGGAAGAAAAACTTCTTTTTCTAACTATTAGAATAGCCCATGGCTGTTGGCGCAGAATCATGAGTTTCAGGATGAAAGGCCACTTTAACTCCCCAACTCAAGCCTGTCACACAGGCTGATTATTTGGACAGAAATGGCTATTGCCTTCGGCCCCAGCCTCATCCAGTCCGAGAGAAAACCTGATTATGGCTCTTACATTTTCCAACAAGCTGCAAAACAAAATTAAGAAAGTGCACTGTGTCACATTTTATAAGCATGCGCGTGCGTGCGCGTGTGTGTGTGTCTGTGTGTGTGTGTGTGTGCGCGTGTGTGTGTGCGTGTGTGTGTGTCTGTGTGTGTGTGTGTGTGTGTGTGGTAAATGTGCTGTGTGAGCGTTCATCAAACGTGCCTGTTAGCGTGATCTTGTTTATTTTGTGTTGTGGTGGCTGATGCTTTGGTCGAGCTTCCTGGGTGCCACGATACCGAGAATGTCCTCCCAGTGAAGAGTAGGTTAGACTGCGTGTGATTTTATCTGTGTCTCCTTCCCAGAGAACTGGCGATTGGCTTTTCCCTCACTGTCTTCCTCAGCCGCCCCCAGTCGTGTTTGCTGTTTCGTGGGCATTCCTCCACCAGCTTCGTTATGTCCTAAGCAAAGCAGGAGTCAGTGCAAGTGATTTCATTCCAAAAAGAAGTTTCTTTGAGGAAGGATCTTTGTTTATGGTCAAACGTGGTGTGGATTTCCCATATTTTGGTGAACGGGAAGCTACGGCAACTTTAGGTCCAAACACCAGTTCCAGGGTGAACGACAGGCACCGTGCAGGCCTCCAGGGTAGGAGACCACAGTGCTGTGGCCTTCGGAGTCCTCTGGGATAGGCAGGGCTGGCCCTGCGGTGGGTTATTTGCAAAGATGTCCTTAGTGTTACCAGTAAGGAAATAGGGCTACCAGGTGTGTATGTGTGTGCATGTGTGCACGTGTGTGTGCATCTGTATGTATGGGTGTACATGCATATGTCTGTGTGTGCAGGCACAAGTGCATGAGTGATGGAGAAACAGCTACTTGACTGTGCTTTCCATTCTAAT
Source organism: Nannospalax galili (assembly GCF_000622305.1). Classification (NCBI taxonomy): domain Eukaryota; kingdom Metazoa; phylum Chordata; class Mammalia; order Rodentia; family Spalacidae; genus Nannospalax; species Nannospalax galili. The sequence goes on from NW_008356852.1 coordinate 6,978, forward strand.
ATTCCTATTTCCTGTTCAGTTCAGCTTTACTGGGATTCAGCTGGATGTAAGAGAACCGGGCAGTCCTAGAGCCCAAAGGACTGAATTTCTTGAAGAGAAAACTCAAAGGTCAAGGCAGTGGAGAGCCTGAGGTTCTCTATCATCCTTTGATGTCTGATCTTCAGCACGCTGTGCACAGCACCTTATGCTGAGCTCTGCATTAAGTCTGAGCAGAGCATGTGAGTCAGGGAGAGTCAAGGCCAGCAGTGACCCTCTTCACTAGCTACTGGATGAAGGGAGGAGACCATGGCAAGGGACCACACCTGCCTGTGACTCAGGGCTCTAAGATCTGGTCCAAAACTCACTATCAGTGGGGTTTTCTAAGCATCTACACACACACACACACACACGCACACACACACACATGCACACACACGATGACGCTAAGCTATAAGATACTAATATAAAGTGATCATCACCAGGGCAGGTCCTCGAGCCCTTCATGGTGTTTGAAAATGTTCATTAATGATTCTTGTAGATTCGAATATGCTTTTCTTTTATGTAAGTGCAGAGCTTTTCCCTTATTGTTTAATGTTCTATAGATTTCAACTATTCCATATTATATTAATAAAATGAACAGAAAACTGATAGAAAAGATCTTCTAATCCTTTTAGCCATTGTCTGTGTGGTAGATTACAAATAATTCCATTTCTTGAAATTGTGAGATACAAGCACATTTTCTTTTGAAAACCATCTTTCCTACCTTGAATTCATTAGTGATGCTCGTGCATGCTGGGTTACTGATCTGGAACAGGTCCTCCCTGGCAGGCTCAGTGGTGCCATGTCCTAATCCAGCCTTACAGTGAAGCAGGCCTAAAGCTGGCACATTTTGTAATTCAATATTTTTATTAATATTATTTGAAAATGGTATGCATGTAGGGTGAGAACATCCATAGTGTAATTGGTGAATTACCACTAAAGATAACTAAATATCTGTAAAGAAAGTACTTAGCCTTAATGCTGAGTGCTGCAGACCGCCTGCCTGTGGAAGGAGCTTCAAGTTAGTGAGCTCTCTCTCTTTTGATCGGGTTTCAGTGTGCAGAATGGCAGGTTTCTTTCTGATGTTTTCATCTATGCATTGCTGCAAATTGTGCACATTCACCTCCACCTCCACCTCCTTGCCTCTCTACCTCCTCCCCCTCCACTCCTCCCCCCT
>NW_008356852.1:9967-66214 GCF_000622305.1 Nannospalax galili
CCTCCTCCCCCTCCTCCCTTCCTCCCCTCCCCCTCCTCATCCCCTCTATTCCCTCTCCCCTTTCAGTGATCCCCTTTCTACCCCAAACAATCCCTTTTTGCTTTCAAATACAGATTTTTACTTATATTTACATCCGAACCCTGCGTATGAAAGAGAAAATGGAATGTTCGTGTTTCTGAGCAGTTTGGCTCATCTTTCTTTTTTGTAAAATTTTTTTTATTGAATTTTGTGCATTTTCTACAGACCATCTTAATCAGTCTTAATCAACTTTATACTCCTTCCCTATTGGCACCCTCTCCTAGATCCCCACCCCCCTTACTGAAATTCATTCTGTCATTTGTGTTAAGGCCTATCATGTCAAGTTAGTGTCCCCAGACATCCCTCAGTGCAAGTTCATATACTGGGATCTAGTCAGCCTATCTAGACTCCCCTCCTTTAAGATGATAAGTTCTTCCTCACCCAGCAGTAATCAACTGCCAATAATCCTTCAGCTAAGAGTGGGGACTGCTGCCCATTTCTACAGTTCTGTGCTGGGGTTTTGTCTACTTGAGTTTGTGTGGGTCTTGTGCATACTGACATCATTGCTTCAGTTGGGTCATATCTCTTAGTGTCCCTTTTCCTGTGCAGGGTGGAGCTCTCGCTCCTGGGCCTGATCTTCCCTTCTTCTTGACCACATGTTCTCCATCCAATTCTGGGGACATTATCTAGAACCTTCTTCCTGGCTGTAATCCTCATAGGAGGCAGCCCCTAGACTCCCCTCCTTTAAGATGATAAGTTCTTCCTCACCCAGCAGTAATCAACTGCCAATAATCCTTCAGCTAAGAGCGGGGCCTGCTGCCCATTTCTACCGTTCTGTGCTGGGGTTTTGTCTACTTGGGTTTGTGTGGGTCTTGTGCATACTGACATCATTGCTTCAGTTGGGTCACATCTCTTAGTGTCCCTTTTCCTGTGCGGGGTGGAGCTCTCGCTCCTGGGCCTGATCTTCCCTTCTTCTTGACCACATGTTCTCCATCCAACTCTGGGGACATTATCTAGAACCTTCTTCCTGGCTGTAATACTCATAGGAGGCAGCCCAGGGCTTCTCCTGAAATACCTGTGGCCCTGAATGACTTTGGATTCTTGTGGCCCTGAATGTCTTGGGATTTTTCTGGCCCTGAATGTCTTGGGATACCTGTTTTCTTGCTCTCAGTCATTGGAGATGCTGTGACTCTCCTCAGAGGCGTCACACAATTGCAAATAGAGTAACTATTAATGCCAAGTGATACTGGCTGCCCAGCTTTATGATATGTTATAATTATCAATACCAAGTGAGGCCCACAGCTCAGCTTTAGTGCTTTTAACAGGCCATCCCCAGACAGGATCAACCATATCGTGAGCTGCACAACATCCTTCTGATGCTGACCATGAATGTGAAGAAGACACACACTCATACGTGTGCATGTATGGGGGCATCTTGCTCACCATGGGTCCATTCTCATAAGCCCCTTGTAAGGTATCGAGTATGTACTTTCCTCTTCTCTGTGGCAGAGTTCCTGAGATAAACAAGCTGAGGACAGGTCATTTCAGCAGGTCAATCCATGGTCACGTGGTCCCATATGCTTGGGAAGACCATCATGGTTGGAGGGTTTAGCAGAGGAACCTTGCCTTGTGTTGGGAAGTAGGGGGCACAGACTGGAGAGCTGGTGTACCTTCAAAAATTACTCCCCCAGTGCCTACTTCTTCTAGCTCTGTACCCCATCCCAGTTTCCACAGCCTCCCCTGGGGACTAAATGTTCAGCCTTGTGAGCCTGTGGGCGAGTTTTATATTCAAACCATACAGGTTGACAATATTGCAAGTCAATGGTGTATTTAACACAGACCTGTGGAAGGATGAGCATACCAACATCATAGCACTGTAGGGCCTGGGTGGTGTCACCTGGCAACCATACAGCGGACCAGGATCTGAGACTCCCTGACACTACCCAGCATCGGAGAGAGGATCATATCACATGTCACCAGCTCAGGGAAAGATGCAAATTAAAAACTCAGGAATGGCATCCCTTCCCACCATCCTCAAGCCATTCTTGCTTGGGAACCCCACCCTTCTCTCTGTGTATACAGAAAGGTTTAACATTGTAGCTCCTCAGCCTCTATAAGACCACATAGCAGACATTATTTAGACATTTGGATCACTTTAATGTAAACAATGTAAACCATGCTTCAACTGACATATTTGAACATTAGCTTTTTCTTCTTTGAAAGGATTCTCATGGTAGAAATTTCTGTAAATGCTTGACCACTGTACACTCTTACCCCAAGGAGAAAATATGTTATTTAATGCTGTACTAAATAAGAATACACTAGTGATAACAAAATTTTGTAATGCTTAATATTTGGCAAATGTTCATCGAGACCCTCCACACAGCAAGTGCATGGATTAGTCTCCTTAGGATGCACCTCCTGCCACCTTCCCACACAACCTGACAGTGTCCTCACAGCGGGGCTGAGACCCCAGCCTGAGGCGCAACCCCACTGGTGCTCAGAGGCTGGTCTGCCTCTCAGTCCCAAGCTCCTTCTGCCTCCCAGTCTAATGCTCTGGCTTCCTTTGGGGTTCTCCATGTGGTGTGTACACATTTTTTCCCGTACTGCTACGTGCCTTTGGTGTCATTTCTCCTGGGGCCCCTCTGCCTCCTGAATTTTATGAAGTTGTTACAGAGCACCAGCTCTCTATCACAGACCACTGTATTTCTGTGTTAGTGAATTTCACAGCTGCACTCTGATGGTGAAAATGGGCAGCCAGTTGGCATGGACTTTGAGTTTTTAGTTTGTATCATCCTGGAAGTTCCTCACATCCCTGCCATGACTTCTCAGTATTCTGTTGACCGTGAGAAGGTACCCAGGACCCCTGCTCTTTCTATCAGGGTCTGAGTGACCTGGCACTGAGGGTCTCTCACCTGGTCTCTGTACTGACTGCCTTTGCATCGCTGTAACCGAGTCCCTGAGGCAATGGGGGAAAGTTCGGTTGGCTCATGGTGTTGAATGTTCAGTCCATTGTTGCTCAGCCCTGTGTGGTTGGACAGAACATCACGGCAGAGAGAGTGTGTGGAGGAAAGGGCTGTGCGTTTCGTGGTGGACAGGAGGCACTGTGAGAGGAAGAGGTCTGGGGAAGTCCATGGTGACTTCCTCCAGTGAGGCTCCACCTCCCCAAACAGGACCACCAGCTGTCATTCAACAGGAGGTCCTGTGTCGGTAGGGGATGTGTTATGGTTAAACCATCATGGCTTCCATCTAATGTCCACGACAGGAGGCTGAGCACCTTACTCTACAGCTGCTTCTGCAGTGTGGCCTGTGAAAGGGGGATGGGGTCCTCTTTACCTGCACAGGTAGCTGCAGAGACGGAACGATGGCAGCATGGGTAAGGGTGGCCTGCGCAGGGCTTGTTCAGCTCTAAGACTGCCACATCCAGCTTTGCACCTGGTGGTGGATTAGCATACTTTGACTGGTTCATGGGTAAACTGAGTCACACACTCTGAGAACACTCTTCTCTGCCATCCTACCTAGAATTGTTCCTGGGAAAATAAAAATAAAAATTTTAATTTTTGAGAATGGTTTCACTGTGTAGTCCTGGCTGGTCTAGAACTCACAGAGATCTACCTGCCTCTGCCTCCAGTGCTGGGATTAAAGATATGCACCACCATGCCTGGCAGAACATAAGTATTTTAATGATAAATTACAATAAATCAGCAATTGTGCTAGGAATAGTTGCTAGCCTAATGAGTCTACAGTTCTATTTTTCAGAAAAAATAAAAAGATTTTCCTATTTCATTTGCACTAAATAATAAAGTTAAACACAACAACCTCAGTGCACTGTTGCCATTTCCATGGACACAAAATGGTGGTGTGTCTCTCTTAAATTCAAGGAGAAACATCATATCAGGTCACAGCGATTTCCACAGGCCCTTTATATAATCCACCTTGTTACTTTCTGAATTTCTGATATTCTGAATTTCTGATATTACACATCTAATTTCTTCCCAAGGTAACCTTGTCTGACTTCTTGGGTGTACGTGCAGTTATTCTTATGAAGCACACATTAAGTGTCTACTAAGTGCGTGTCTCTCCTGCTTACTAATTATCGCCTGACTCATTCAGAATGCCATGCAATATTGAAGAAGACAGTTTTAGAACTTTATATCCATGCAGCCAGTCCTCAGGAGCTGTCTGTGCTCACGTTCCTCCTCCACAACAGTCTTGACACCTGTAGAGGACCTTGATGTTGTTTGTCATTTCAGCCTATGAGCTACAGAATTGCCCAGATCCACCTGCGTTCCAGAACGGGTTCATGATCAACTCAGATTACAGCGTGGGCCAGTCCATCTCCTTTGAGTGCTACCCGGGGTACATCTTGGTAGGTCAGCCTGTGCTCACCTGCCAGCACGGCACGGACCGGAACTGGAACCACCCTTTTCCACAGTGTGACGGTAGGCTCCTGTCTCTGCCTTGGGGACAGCTCTGCTCCTTGTGGGATCGCAGTTCAGGGACCACTAATGCATATACTTAATAATTCATTAATCCGTGCAACAGGCAATTGTTCAGGATCTTTTACAAAACCCCGCCTACACTTTGGAAATATATCACAGCCCAGAAAGTAAAAAGCAAAACAATCCTTATTCTAAAGGAAGCTGTAAGGCTAAGAAAGTGTTAAATACAAGTAGTCACAGTGCGATTCCAGATAGAAGAGCCTGTCCTGAAGCATGACATGCTCAGAGCACAAGGCACCTCCTCCTTCCCACCTGTTCCCCCAAAGTATAAGATGAGAGGGGAGAGAGGTGTTCACTGAGTTTGTCCTGGTTTTTGAATTATTTACTTTTATTCTTGTTTTGACAAAGCAACTTGAGGAAGGGTTTATTTTGGCCTAGAGTTCAAGGGTGAGCCCATCATGACAGGGGAGGCATGGTGGCAGCGGGTCACGTGGCATCCACAGTCCAAGAGCAGGAGGAGGAGAGAGCTGATGCTCAGCTCCCTGTCTCATTTCATGCAGTGAAGGGCTGTCGTCCAGGCCCTGAGCTGGTGCTGCTCACCTTAGAGTCAGTCTTCCCTCCTCCCTGACTTCATCCAGAAACCCTCTCCCAGACACACCTGGAGGTTCTTTTCATGCCGATTCTGAATCTCCTCATGTTGATAATCAAGATTAATTGGCATATTGTTGGTCTGTTTTATAATAATCTTGTTTGCATTTGTGTTTTGTGGGAGGGGACCTTGAAGGACTCAAAGCCTTACTGCGCAGAGACAGAGTCAGCAGAGGCACAGACAGAGGCATCTTCCAGAAAACTGAAGTCCTAATAGCATGTTCGGCACTGGAGTTTTTAGGATCAGAGCTGCCCCGGTAGCTCTCACAAGCTGTGCTTGGTCCCATTTTCAATCAGCCAATTAAATAATCAGAAAAACAAGAGATTTATTCAGTGTCACATTGGGAAGAATAGAGCAGTCTAGTGACCTCCAACATCCAAGACTGTCTTTGGGGTCCTGACATGAGGTTTAGGTTTAAACAGAAGGTACGAGGTAGGAATGACTGAGCAGGCTTCATCAAGTGGTGGTCCTGACATTCACTGCTCCATTTGTTGCAGCCTCTTGTAAGGCAGTCTGACAAGGCGTCAGAACTATGTAAAATCTCTTTCCAAAATGCAAGCTCTTCCTCTGGAGCTCTGGGCTTCAGTCTTTTCTTCTCCAGGAGATTCCCGAGGAAGTTTTATTTTCTTAGCCCACACTGTTTTAACAGCCTCAGAGCCCGAGAAAGGGACCTGCTCGGGGTCTCTTTACAATATCCCCCTCTTGGCAGGATGCTTATGTGGTAACCGGTTCCTGGGACATGCTGGTATCAGGCTGTTGGGCAGCAGGGTGTGTGGTCCAGGCTCATGACTGGCTCCTCTGAGCTAGAACAATGCTGTTGAGCTTCTCTATGGCTTCCTGGCATTTACAATGTGACAACTTAAACATTTCTGCATTGCCAAGCTAACAAAATGATGAGACGTGATATCCACAGGGACGTGTAACAGGAGGTTTGCCTTGAAGTCTGGATCCTCGCCTTATAATTGCAGTACCTTTGGATTAATATATATATTAAAATTATAATTTCTGTATAAATTGAAATCACTGGCTCTGTGTCCTTTGAAATGCCAAGCACTTGTGTTTCATGGGGGAAAGGGAAGGCATCTAATTGAATTTCTAAGGAAGGAGAAACAGAAAAAATGAGAAGCAACAAAGACATGGTAGTGTTTGACGTTGGCTCCACTTTAGCCTCCAATTCCGTGTCATCATAAGAACAGCTATAAAAAAGTCTTAGCTGTTTTTACAGATTCGAATACTTATTTAATTCCATATGAAATAGAATTTAGAGAGCTAAGTATCTCAGTGATGTGAGGATTTTTTGTTTCCCATTTAGATATTTTAAATTTATCTAATTGTACTTTCACTTGAAAACTCATTCTTCGGGGTGAATGTTCAGCTCAGTAGAGCAGATTCCTGGCATGAACAGGCCTTGGATTCAGCCTCCACCCTCAGCTGCACAAACCCCAAAGCAAAACTCACCTGGCTTTCTCCCATCCATGGCTATACGTTACTTTGAAGTGATCAGCATGGTCATGCTTAAACCAGGTGTGGTGGTGCATACCTTTAGTCCTAGCACTGAAGAGCCAGAGGCAGGTGGATCTCTGTGAGACTGGGGCCAGCCTGGTCTACACAGTGAGTTCCAGGCCAGCTGGGCTACAGGGAGACCCTGCCTCAGAGAGACAAAAACCTTTGCATCGTTCCATTTTACTTTGAATTCCTTTGATTCGTACACAAGAGGTCAATTCTTTGGTTTTATGTTAATAGTAAAAGGAAAATCTAATTCTTTAGTTTTAATTTTATCATTTTTAAACTTAATTTTCTCATATGGAGAAAACTCTTCTTGATAATTGTTTTTCAGGATAAAAATAAGCAAACCTCTCTTTTTCTGTAGTTAAAGCATGATACCATTTTTTTGTTTGATCTTTATATTTTAGTTTATTTTCATGTGCATCTATGTGTATCTCGATGTGATGTGATATGTGTTTATATGTGTGTGTGTCCATGTGCAAGTGTCTGCAGAGGTCAGAGGTCAAGATCCTTGGATGTTTTCCTTACTGCTTTCTACCTGATTTTGCTTTGTTTTGATTTTTTGAGACAGCATCTCCTGTGTAGCCCTAGCTTGCCTGGAGCTTACTTTGTAGGCCAGGCTGACCTTGACTTTACAGAGATCTGCCTGCCTCCTGAAGAGTGGGATTAAAGGTGTGTGCACCATGCCTGGCCTGCCTTATTTTTTGAGACAAGGTAGCTCACTGATCCCAGTGCTCACAGATTGGCTTGCCTGGCTATCCATGAAGCTCCAGGGGCCCTCGTGTCTGCACCTCCTAGCACAGGGGTTACAGACACATGCCATCGCATATTTGTCATTACTGAATTTGTCATTACAGTTCATGACAGAGAAGATGCTAGCATTATCTAAATGAAAGGCCCTTAGGGTCTAGGAGGGTATGTGGCTCCCCAGAGTTTATGCAAGATAAAATGTTGACTGTCTACCTCAGACCCAGCTGATTCCAGTCCCAAGGCTTTCTGCTGGGGCTCCATGCATACCCGTGACTGATGGATATCTACCTGGCAACTCACATCGTGGGAACAAAAGCTTAGCCCGAGCCTCCAGGCTGTCTTTCTGAACTAGGCCAGACCTACACTACCCAGATAGTTAGAGCGACTCCTAAGGAGCTTCTAAGCTACCTCCCAGGAGGCCAATTCCTCACAAAACAAGAGATTGCCACATGCTGTGACCTTCTGGCTAAGACTGAGTACGTTACTTAATTCCTAATAAGAATGTCATGAACTAAATTTAAAAATATTAATGTTTGTGCAAAACTATATCATAATATAAACATTGGATGCAATCAGAGGGACCATACAGGGTTTTCTAAGAAGCATTCAGTATGGGTTTAGCATCCTCTCCATGTTGGATTAAACTTTTAACATTCATGCAGTTTTAACACAAAATTACTTCGCCTATGAAGATTATAGTTTTAAATGTAATAGCCCTTGTTCCTAAGGATGATAGGACACTGAGATGTCACTTCTGCTCCAGGCTAGAGTGTTGCCCTCCAGAGAGACCACAGCACCCTAAGTTGTAATCCTAACACCTTCTCTGAGCCTGGCCCGTGTACTCCAGAGGCTTCCCTTCCGCTGTCCTCTCTGTGCAGGGCCGGAGCAGTGGATACTGTCTTCTTCCAACCTGGGTGGTTATGCAGCGGAGTTCCAGATCCCTGGTGGCAGCCAGTTCCTGCCGTCACTCCACTGACACCAGAAATGAGGATCTGGTGGATATAACCTGCTAGGTTACAAATCCAGGCTTGTCTGACTTCAAACCCCACTTACTCATCCCATGGTTAAATTTCTAGAAAGCTCTGCATAGCCCTTTCTCCTGTTGATTCAGTGGTCTGCTTGGCGAATCTCGTTTCTGTTTCCCAGCATGGGACTGTGATAAATTCAGCCACATGGCGCCTCAGGACACTGATGTCCATGATGGCGAGTTACTAAGAAACTCTTGCTTCTTTCCCTCTGTGTCTTCACCACATCTAAATTCTTACACTTTTATGGCAAAAATTGGCAGTTCTGGCGGACTCACACCTCTGACTTTGGTTTGACTTCAAAGCCAGCTTGGCCCCAACTCACCGTCCTCATTTGCAATGAAGCATTTCAGGCCATTCTACTAATAAGTGGTCGTCTGCTTTTCTACAAGTAAAATAGTTGCCATGCAATAACTACATAAACGCTGATTTGTTAAGTCCAGTCCAGCTGCACGAGGTGCTGTGGCTCTCACGTACCCCCAGCCTGTCTTTGAAACAGACGTCTATAAGTTTATCTTTGCTTCTTCAGGTTAGAGTTGCAAAAACTCCCTCGTGTCTTTGTTTTGAGGCGGGCAGGCTTAGCTGCCACTCTTTGGGACAGCTTACATAGGCTTTAGCAAAGGAAGTGACTTAAAACTGCTCAGATCTGTTTATGTCTAGTTTCTTCATAATCCATTGCACCGGACAGCCCGGTAGATTATCAGCTCAGCCACAGGCGATGACCGACTGGGTTTTTTAATCGTGTGGGAATGACTATCCTGAAGGGATTTTTGAAGATTTGAAGAATATATTAACTGAGACTGAGATAAAACTTATAAATACAATTCTCCTGAAGTTTCCATATTCTAGGGGAACAACTGATAAAGTGGTCGGTGAGACTATCTCACAGTTTCTTACGAGGGAAACTTTCAGCCCCAAGACTTTAGACACTTTGCAGTATCTATCGACTTTCTGAAATCCCATCTGAGTTTTATTTGCAATGTCTCCTTTTTCAGCTCCCTGTGGGTATAATGTGACATCCCAGAACGGCACCATTTATTCCCCTGGGTTTCCAGACGAGTACCCAATTCTGAAGGACTGCCTTTGGCTGATCACCGTCCCTCCAGGCCATGGAGTGTACATCAACTTCACCTTGCTGCAGACAGAGGCTGTGAACGACTACATCGCTGTCTGGTATGGCAGTGCCCGCTGGCGCCAGGCTCTTCTGACTTAGCACTTCCCTCCCATTTGTCTGGTTACATGTTTACAAATGCTCAGGCTGGGCAGATCCTCAAAAAGAAATGCACTCACAAAATCCCATAATACAAAGAAAAATCTCAAGAAATATATTTGGTTTGTTATAGGGTAAAAATATCCAACACTAGTTTAAACATATGGAAACAGTTCAAGATTATTTCATTTCACATTTTACTTTAATTAATAATTAAGGCTGTTATGATAAGGTTTCACTCTGTAACCACGTCTATCCTTGAACTCATGGAGAGCCCCCTACCTGGGCCTTCTGTGAGCTGGGATTGCAGGCATGTGCCACCACACCTGCCTTATTTCACAGTTTTACAATGAAGGAAAAGCTGTGGTGTCCTTTGTCATTGTTTGACGCAGTGACGTGGAAGAAGGCATTCCTTGGGGCCTGACCCACCCTGGAGTGCCACAGGCCTTGCTTCCCACGAGCCTTGCAGGGCAACCTGGGGCATGAGCATGTGGGTCTGTCTCTGAGACTGACCCATGCAAATGACAAACTCCACTGTTGAGTTCTGAGGTCCTGAGGTCGAAGAGCAGGAAGATGAGTTTTCTCCTTGATACTATGAAGGCAGGGGCAGACGGTGCCATGGGGCAGCAGGCAGCTGGGGCTGTTGAATGAACTGCCCTGAAAATTGAAGAAGAAATTTCAGGAGACGAGGATGAGGTTGAGTGCATGTGTGACATATGTGTGCGTATGTGTGGCATGTGTGCATGTAGAAAGTATGCATACATTTGTGTATGCATGCATGTGTGAGATATGTGTGCATGTGTAAGGTATGTGTGTATATGCTATATGATGTTTGTACATGTATATCTCTGTATGTATGGTGTAGGGTGTGTGTACATGTGTATGGTATGCATGCATGTGTGTGATATTTGTGCTTGTATGAGGTATGCGTGTATGTGTGAGGTATGCATCCACATGCGAGGTATATATGCATGTGTGAATTTTGCATACACGTGTGAGATATGCATGCGTATTTGTGCTTGTATGAGGTATGCGTGTATGTGTGAGGTATGCATCCACATACGAGGTATATATGCATGTGTGAATTTTGCATACACGTGTGAGATATGCATGCATGTGTGCAGTATGTGTGCACATGTACAGTGTGTGTACATTTGTGAAGTTATATGTGCATGTGTGAGTATGCTATGTGGCGTTTGTGTTTGTACATGTATGTATGGTATAGGGTGTATCTGTTTATAGCTGTATGTGTGTGCACATCTGTGTTGTGTGTCATGTGTGTCTGCTTGTGTCTGTGTGTAAATGTAGGGGTTTTATATGTGTATGTCTGTTGTATGTCTCTGTGTATATGTGTGGCTGTTGTGTGTATCTACTGTGTGTCTGCCTGTGTGTGATGTATGTGTCTGCGGGCATCATATGGCTGAACTCTCATTCAGGCCAAAGAGAAAGTCTGGGCCCCAGGAACAGATACCACAGGGCCTTCAAATTATATTGCAAATGCAGAGGAGCATGTTGGGCGTTTAACAGACTGTCACGGAGGTGATGCAGCCTCAGGGCTGGGGCACTGCCTCCTCAGCAGCAGGGCTGGGCGGTGCGGAGGAGCTGCACCAGTGGCTGTGGGAATGAGGGTTGGCTGTTCCCCCAACATAACAACGGCAGCTCTGCCAGAACAGCAGGCTCATGTGGACCACACAGTGTGGAATGCAGGCTTAGCCATGCCGCTGTGTCCAGTGCCCACAAACAGAGGGCTAGTGAGAGAGAATGCAAAGCTGCGCAGTCGGCATCTCCTGAAAACTCAGCATCCTGCTTCTAACACAGCACCCAGGAAAGCCTGTGTTTCCCTTTTGTCAGTATTTTCATTCACTTGTAAAACTGTCCAGAGGTGTCACTCATAAGTAAGCTGACACCATAGCGTGCATTCTTTAAAATGCAGCTGTTTAAAGGAGCGAGGCCACTGACGTTACCAACGTGCCTCTGGGGACGCTGGGGCCCACCTGCTCTTCAGCGCTGGTCACACACTGGAGCCCGCGGCGTGGGCCTTGGTTGTGACATGCGGCTTCCTGCTCAGTGGCTCTGTCTCTTTTCCAGGGATGGTCCTGACCAGAATTCGCCTCAGCTTGGGGTCTTCAGTGGAAACACAGCCCTGGAAACCGCCTACAGCTCGACCAACCAGGTCCTGCTCAAGTTCCACAGCGATTTTTCCAATGGAGGCTTCTTTGTTCTTAATTTTCACGGTCAGTCTATCTCCACCACGGCTGCTGGGATGGACACTCCCAGGACAAGCTCCCCTGTGCCACCCACCCTGTCTCCAGCTCATACCTTCCCTGCTGTGTCGGAGTCTGTGGGCTCATCCTGCATGGAGGCCAGAGGCTCCCCAAACCCTTGGGTTGACAGTATCTTTGTGTCAGGTTGATCTGTATCCAGCCCCTAGGATTCATTCCTACATAATCCTATATAAGTAAACAGACCTGAGGTAGTGGCCCATAGGTGATGCAGCCTCAGGGCTGGGGCGCTGCCTCCTCAGCAGCAGGGCTGGGCGGTGCAGAGAAGCTGCACCAGTGGCTGTGGGAATGAGGGTTGGCTGTCCCCCAACATAACAACGGCAGCTCTGCCAGAACAGCAGGCTCATGTGGACCACACAGTGTGGAATGCAGGCTTAGCCATGCCGCTGTGTCCAGTGCCCACAAACAGAGGGCTAGTGAGAGAGAATGCAAAGCTGCACAGTCGGCATCCCCTGAAAACTCAGCATCCTGCTTCTAACACAGCACCCAGGGAAGCCTGTGTTTCCCTTTTGTCAGTATTTTCATTCACTTGTAAAACTGTCCAGAGGTGTCACTCATAAGTAAGCTGACACCATAGCGTGCATTCTTTAAAATGCAGCTGTTTAAAGGAGCGAGGCCACTGACGTTACCAACGTGCCTCTGGGGACGCTGGGGCCCACCTGCTCTTCAGCGCTGGTCACACACTGGAGCCCGCGGCGTGGGCCTTGGTTGTGACATGCGGCTTCCTGCTCAGTGGCTCTGTCTCTTTTCCAGGGATGGTCCTGACCAGAATTCGCCTCAGCTTGGGGTCTTCAGTGGAAACACAGCCCTGGAAACCGCCTACAGCTCGACCAACCAGGTCCTGCTCAAGTTCCACAGCGATTTTTCCAATGGAGGCTTCTTTGTTCTTAATTTTCACGGTCAGTCTATCTCCACCACGGCTGCTGGGATGGACACTCCCAGGACAAGCTCCCCTGTGCCACCCACCCTGTCTCCAGCTCATACCTTCCCTGCTGTGTCGGAGTCTGTGGGCTCATCCTGCATGGAGGCCAGAGGCTCCCCAAACCCTTGGGTTGACAGTATCTTTGTGTCAGGTTGATCTGTATCCAGCCCCTAGGATTCATTCCTACATAATCCTATATAAGTAAACAGACCTGAGGTAGTGGCCGTGGTGACACATGTGAACCCTCCATACACTTCACATGCCCCGACTCTAAAGAAGCAGCATAGAAAATACCATACAACAACCAAGGGGATGGCAGCGACCCTGCTGCCCTTGAGAGCAGTAGGCAAACTCACCAGCCCCTTGTCTCCCTCAGGGTGAGCCCGCAGGACAAGAGACAGTTGGGAGCCTATCTACACTGAGGCCCGGCCGCAAGTTCCCAAGGGAGCAGCATGAGCTTATTTACCTGTTTACATTGTTTCTCTTTTAATTCTTTATTCAAGATTTGTTTTTTTAAAAAAATGTATAAGAGTCTTTTGCCTGCATGTAAGGAAGTGCACCGTGTACATGCAATGCCTGGGGAGGCCAGAAGAGGGCCTCCAAGCCCCTTGAACTGGAGTTACAGGTGGTTGTTGGACACTGTGTGGGTGCTGGGAACTGAACCCAGGCATTCCAGAAGAGCAGCTAGTGCTCTTAGTTGGGTCATCTCTCCAGCCCCATGTTGCCATTGTTTCAACTGGATGCTTTGTCTCTCTGGCTTTGAGTATCAGTGGGCATTTAGTGATCGTGGACATTTGGAGAGAGAATTTCACCAAGCGATGGTTTGCACGTGTGACTGTGTCGGTGTACAAAGCCTTGTACCGAGGGGTTATGTTGCTCTGTTAACAAAGTGACCACAGCTGTTATGACTGTGTCTTTCATACACCCTTAGCATTTCAGCTGAAGAGGTGTCCACCTCCCCCAATGGTGCCGCAAGCTGACCTGCTTACCGAGGACGAGGACTTTGAAATAGGTAAGACTTCACTCCTTCCTTGTACACTGAGGGGTGTGGGCTCTTAAGCTTTTCTCTGATGGGGTCCTTACACAGACTGCTCCCGGTCAGGGAAACCTACCCCACAGCATCATGGGGTCTCGCACAGAGATCACGGACCAAAATGATGGCGTTCTTCCTTCGTTTCTGTGGTTTCTGCTGGTTTTGCACTTGAACTGTGGTTCGGTCCTTTCAGGGCTTCCTCCCCTCTGTTGTGTGTGTCCTTTCATTTTAAAAATAGTTTTCAGAATCTGACTTGGAATATATTTGCAGTTGGGGAAATGTGAGAGGAAATTTACTCCTTTAGAGCTTTTACTGTGTGACTGTAAACACTGTCCTTCTTAACATGGAAAGTCACCAGGTAGGATGTAGTTAATATGACACTTAGAAAACCCCCTGCTTCATTTTTCATGACAGGTCTGTCATTAAGAAGGTCCTGTTAAGAAGCCAGCCAAGGATACGCTGGCAATGATCTGGGGTTTCTCAGTCCCAATTAAAACCACATCTTTCTGCTGTCCCACCCATTTCAGAATGCTGGTCAAGCCCTGTGGGCCAGTTCCTGCTGTGCTCATAATGGCCTCTTTAACTGGAACATGCTGCTCCAAGACCGGGGTCATGGCCGAGCCCTGTTGGTCCTGCTTGGGCTGTCCCATCATTCCACTCCACAGTCGTGCTTAGATCCCAGGCATCTGTTGTGCTTTTATTTATTTAGAGAGGCATTTGGAACACGGAACAAACAGCTTTTAGTCAAGGAAGAAAACGGATATGTTGATGAAAGTTTATAAATTAAGAACTTTAAAAAAGATTTATGTATTTTTATTTAATGTGTATGAGTGTTGCCTACATGTATGTATGTGCACCACATGTGTGTAGTGCCTGTGGAGGCCAGAAGAGGGTGTCAGGTCCCTGCAGCTGGAGTTACAGGTGGTTGCTGAGTTACGATGTATGTGCTGGGACCTGAACTGGGGGACTTTCTGCAAGAGCAGTAAGTGTTCTTAAGCACAGGTCCCAAAATTGTACTTTAGTAACAGACATAGAGTGAATACAGACATTGCACAGTGACAGGATTCAGTCAACAGTCACAAATGATGGATATATACATAGCCATCTAATGTTCTAGAACAGTTTACCAGCATGTTGATCGTTTCTTTTAGGGGACTTTGTGAAATACCAGTGCCATCCTGGGTATACGCTGTTGGGGAGCGACACACTGACGTGCAAGCTCAGCTCCCAGTTGCAGTTCGAAGGCTCTCCACCCACCTGTGAAGGTACACCCTGCTTGTTGGACTGCTGTCTGTGTTGCTCTGACAGTTTGTAGGGATGCGTTCAAATTTAACCCAAGCTATGCTGAGACAACCTCCCTGTGAAAACAAGCTGCTAACAGAAATATCTGATGGCTTTTTGCCTGTAGCTCACCCTGAAAAATAAATCTAAGTCCTTTCCAAGCAATTGATCATGAAAATATTCTAATACACAAAACTGAAATATTTTTAAAAAGCATCTGATCCCTGGCACTCTTCCAGGAATGTCTCCACATTTCTAGTGCGTTTTTGTCTCCCTCTGCCCCCATACCTCTCCATCAATCTGTCTCATATTTTAGATGCATTCGGACACGCTTTGGGTATCCTGAGAATTCAGTCAGTACTTTAACTGAACTTAATTAGCTGGGGCTTAACACCTTCTGGTATAAAATGTATAAACAAAAGAAATATATCCATTTCATGTTTTATATGCCTTTCAAGTAAATTGACCATATGCCAGAACTTAGATAATTTTCAAGATTTGAGGCTATGTCTGTCGGTTCAGTGGATTAAAATACAATTAGGTCATTTAAGAAATACAATTTAATGAGCATCATTTTCCAGTGCAGTGGGAACAAAAACAGTTCAGGTGGCCCGAGTCAGTCGGAAGTACCATGGATTCACTGTGGAAGCTTACTGTTTACTTAAACAATCACAGACATGCTGGAGAGCCTCTGAGTAGTGGAATTTCCCCTTTTCAGGAATGTATTTTCATGCACCAGGGAGACAAACAGTAAGACAAGTGTAGCTAACAGGGACCAGAGCCTGAGCCTGAACCCCTCGTATGCCTGCAGGTCTGTCTTCTGCCCATGTGCAGGAGGGGACAGCTCCTGTCCTGCTTGTGAAAGAGTTGGAACCACCCGTGAATAATACATAAACTATCATTGTGAGTGTAATGACGTCAGTTTTCTCCCCCAACAAAGGCAGTTTTCTTTGCACTGTGAAAATACCACTTTTCCCATGATTTCCTAAAGCTCACACCTGTGGATATCATCTCTGGGTGTCTAATAACATTCTGGGTTATGGCTTGTTGGGAAGCATCCTCATCACCTTGAGAGAGGGACAGTCAGAATCTCAGAAAGTTACAGTTAGAAATGAACAGCTGTTGGATAACCACATAGCTTGGAAAATTTAACTTCAAAATTGCTCAAGTGGGGTAATTCCCTGTGTTTACTCTGAACCTACTTCTTCAGGAATCAGCACACACCCTTGTTATTATAGCACACCTTCAGAAAACATCCACTAGTGTGATACAGGACTGCAGATCAAGGTCAGAGTGTTCCCAGGGTGTGCTGACAACATACCATTAGGTCAGATCCTGTCTTAATTCAGAGGAAAATGAGCCATGGGTGCTGGCATCCAAGTGGTACTTCCTGTGTTCAGGAAGACCTGTCTTAAAGAAGAGAGAGCAACGGAAAACCTTGGAAGTGGGAAAGGGCACCTGGCACCCAAAGAGGAGGAGCAGCTCTTCTAAGGGAAGCTGTGCTCAGAGGGATGGTTCCAGCCCAGGGCCAGGCTATGGCATCAAAGTGGCACTTCCTGTGTTCAGGAAGACCTGTCTTAAAGAAGAGAGAACAACGGAAAACCTTGGAAGTGGGAAAGGGCACCTGGCACCCAAAGGGGAGGAGCAGCTTCTTCTAAGGGAAGCTGTGCTCAGAGGGATGGTTCCAGCCCAGGGCCAGGCTGTTAAGATGCCGCAGTGCCAGTGGACTCATCCTACAGACAGTGAGGAGCCATTAATAGTTTCCAGAAATGCATTAAAAGTTAGAAACGTACACAGGTTCTGAAAAGAACCCATAACCGTGTGGCAGTGTCCTCCCTCTGCAGGAAGCGGAGCGGGGCTCACAGGAGGCTTCTGGAGCTGAGTCCTTCCCCACGTGAACCCCAAGGCTGGAGTGGCACAGTGGCACTGCTTAGAAATGGCTTTGTTTTCACTGTTGTCTCACCCTGTCGTTTCTTTTTAAGTTATTTATTTTTGTTTTTTGTGTATGAGCCTTATGCCTGCAGGTGTGCAAGCGCACCCATGACCTGTAGTGCACTCAGAGGACAGAAGAGGATCTCGGACACCCCGGAACTGGAAATACGGAGTGTTGTTAGCTGCCATGTGGGTGCTGGACTTTTTTGCTCTTAACTACTGAGCCGTCTCTCCAGTCCCCCAGTCGGTTCCTTTACACATCAATTTCAATGACCAACAATCCTAATTCTTGTTCCTCACCCTGTGTTACTTTACTAACGGTCTGAAAAACACACTAAATAATGTGCCCCATGTTTTTAAGCCTCACAAATGATTTTTCCCCTCCAAAATTAGTGAATCTGCCCTGTGCCAAGGGTTTCTAGTTCCAGCTACAGGCAAACTCTTAAAGGTGCCTTGATGGTGCCTTTCAGCAGCAAGGTTTCTCAAATGCCCCTTAGGTATGCTGGGGTTTTAAAGGTGTGAAGGCTTCTGGGGAAAGAAGCAGCTCAGCTCCAGGAGCCTGTGCATCTTGAAACCTCCCATGGTAGCTGGGTTGCTCCTGGCAACAGTTTGTAGCAGGTGCTGGGAAAGAGCAGAGCAGGCAGAAAGCACAGGCATTTGGCTCAGCAAGTAACACATCCAGATGTATTTTAAAACTGATATTCATGCCCGAAAATAATAGCATTAAGTGTTATAAGAAATGATAAAAATGGTTTTGTTTCTATTTTCATTTCACCTTCTCTAACAAGCAAGAACGCCATTTTAGGACCTGCAGGGGTAAGCGTTGCTGGGCCGGATGCTTCTAGTTTGGAAGTTGCTCTTTGCCTGGCCCTGGAGGCAGGCTGTTTTCAGCAACTCATTGCAAAGTTTCCTGTTTCCAGATGGTCTGAAGTTCAGTGTCATTTAAAACTCTAGTTGCAGTGGTAGAGCATGCAGGGAGGAGGGCTTGCTGCTTATTTCCCTAGTGAAATTCAGAGAACAGAGGGTACTTGGGAGCACCTTCCTGTGGAGAAAAGATGGGCATGTAGTTAAGTCATTTCCAGGCTCTGTAACACCTCTGCCCATATGGCATCTTCTATTTAAGAAAAGCATTTACATCTCCTGCATCTAGTTATGACCCCAGGGGTGGCTGTTCTGGCCCTCGGTAGCAGACATAGGAAAAGCTCTAGCTCTGGTAACATGGAGGCAGGTCTGTGGAACTGTGCTCCCTGGCCCACACAGGTGTGCAGATACCAAACCAACCTATGTGCTGTTCTTTTAAAAAATATCAGCATTCCAGTTTATAATTGGCAAAGTAAATTTTGCAGAGTGATCTTATCAGTAAAGGAATTGGGTTTGTATCTCAGTAAACAAAAAGTCAAAATACACAACCAGAAGCCAAAATAGTGGAGAGCAGTTTATCGACTGTAGCAGGTAGGGAAGGCACTGGGATAGTTCCAAAGCATTCGATGGGGGATACGTACTCTTATAGAAAAGCATGTGAGGGGCAGCACTATCCCGAGCATGCTCAGTTTGAGGTTATAGGACAAGAAGTAAAATAACGCAGGTAATTGGTCATGCCTAGACCAAAGTCATGTAGCAAAGTTCAGGAGGAAGACGCAGCAGGTCTATGCGTGCTCGGATCCCACTGTAATGAGCCACGTTACTCTCAGCTCCTTAGAGGTGTGACCCAGAGCACCCAGTGACCTGAACTGGGTCCCTGCAAGTCTCTCAAAGTCTTAGTTAGCTAAAACAAAAAGAAAACACAACAGTACTTTAATGCAAGCTTGACCAGAAAGTGCCTGCCTCGTGGGTCCCTAACAATATCAGGACTTTACACCAAAATTTTCGGTCTGTAGCCTTTGGCAGGAATTATTTTCAGCGACATTACTGCCATTGATTCACACTGTCTCTATTTTAAGACATTGATCTAAAACACACATTTTGAAGGGTTCTGTGGCAAAGTTCCTCACTGATAGTTTGGTCTTAAATTTTAAGATACATTTCAGTTAGAATATCCAGATAAATGTTGACCATGGTATAGTTTGGTCTAAAATTTGGCTAAATTTTAAGATACATTTCAGTTAGAATATCCAGATAAATGTTGACCATGGGAAAGCAACATTTAAACACAGTTAATTAAGAATTATACATCTGAAAGCTGGACATGGTGGCACACACCTTTAATCCCAGCACTTAGGAGGCAGAGGCAGGAGGATCTTTGTGAGATCGAGGCCAGACTGGTCTACATAGTAAGTACCAGGCTAGCTGGGGCTACAGTGAACCTGTGTCAAAAATACCACCCCCCCCCCAAAAAAAATAAAAACTGAGAAAAATCTCACAAATCTCACAAACTCTTTTACCTGTTTGGAAAGTGTCTTCATTTAGAAATGTATGTACAAATAATATACAGTCGACTCATTAAATGAGGAAATTTAGCAAATAGGATCCATATCTTTAACAACCTTAATATCTTTCTTTGGAGATTGATTTCATTTTAATCATGAGTATATGTGGTATGTGCATGTGCATGTAGCTGCCCATGGAGGCCTCAGAGGACAAAGGTGTTGGGTCTCATTGGAGCTGGAATTAGAGGCTATTGTGTGCCACCTATTTTGAGTGCTGGGAACTGAACTGTGGTCCTCTGGAGGAGCCAGAAGTACTTTGTCCCCTGAGCCATCTCTCCAGCCCCAAGCTTATTGTCTTTGAGGAAGGCTGGTTACTAACCTTGCTAACATTGTGAATAGCTCTGGCACATCCTGTTTATATGCTGTGACCAATCAGATCATTCATTTCCCTTAACAACTCCACAAGCAAAATAGTTCTGGAATGCAATTTAATTTAGCAGTGAGAAAAGTTATTAATTAAGGAACTCGCCTTTTGGTGATTCTACCTTGTACTTTCATACCTATGCTGTTTAGAATTTTTTAACTAGGCTGGAAGTAGCTGAATAAAAATAAAAGCAGGAGGGGACAGATGTGCCATTCCTGTAACAGCTCAGGGATTCAGACAAGTTCTCACTGTGGAAGCCATGGATCCTCCTGAGGAGTATAGGGGACTGTGGGGTGAAGAGTGAGTCTGAGGCAATGTTTCTCTGACTCATTCATTCCCAAGCAATCACCAAATATTCAAATTTTCCTTTTCCAAGTATAGTAGAAGTCATACTTAAAACGAGGATTTTTTTTCTTACAAAGAACCACCACATCTTGTCCCATCATATTGAAAATTGTCTTTATGGCTGCTATGGATACCATGGGTGCTGTGATGAAATGCACAGTGTCCTCATCAAGCTGTGTCTGAGATGCAGGGCCAGGGGAAAGAGCTGACTCAGTGGATGGACCACAACCACTCACTGTGACTTGCCTCTCTCTCTCAGTGTTGACACCTGGTATTAAATGTAGTCAGAGCTCGATGAGATTGCCTTCTCTTTCCATGGGATGCTGTGCACAGTGATAAAAACTGTCCTTTCCAATGTTGGATTCATTGTGTGAGAGCAGACGTTTAAGTGATATTTCTCTCTTCAGCACAATGCCCAGCAAATGAAGTCCGGACAGAGTCTTCTGGAGTTATCCTCAGTCCAGGGTATCCAGGCAACTATTTCAACTCACAGACCTGCTCTTGGAGCATCAAAGTGGATCCAAACTTTAACATCACTCTCTTTGTGGACACATTTCAAAGTGAAAAGCAATTTGATGCACTTGAAGTATTTGATGGTAAGTCTTTGGGGTTTTTGTTACAAGGCCCTGGAGATCATGAATGAAGGCGTATCCGAATGTCTTAGTAGCACAGTGCTTTAGACACATCCTTTAACCATGTCTTCCCACAACAACAGTGACGACAGGGACCTTGTGCATTCTCAGAGATGAGGTGTCCTGCAAGCAATACCAGTTGTTATTTTTCTACAGGTGAATGTGTGTGTGTGTGTGTGTGTGTGTGTGTGTGTGTGTGTGTGTGTGCGCATGGGTGTGAGAAGCTAGAGGATATTTCACAGCTCCTCGGGGGCCAGATACTTTATTTTCTTTTTTAATGAGAGCATTTCACTGGCCTGGAACTAATAAGCTTGCTGAAGCCCCAGGAATCCACCCGTCTACCGCTGGCATGCTGGGATTGCAAACATGTGCCAACATGCTGTAGCTTTTTGCACATGTGTTCTGGGGTCAAATTCAGGTCCTTGTGCTTGCAAGGCAAATAATTTACCGACTGAGCCATGTCTCCAGCCCCATATGTGATTTTTTTAAAAAAACATTCTTTAATTCTTTAGCTCTGATTGATTAATCAGAATAATGATCTCAGAAGCCTTTGTTATTGATTTCTTCCCCAAATCTTGCATTAATTCACAGGTTACTACAGGACAGTTGAGAAGTTTTTCACTCATTCCAAATGTGTATTTTGCTAGAAATGGAGTGAAATGCAGAGAACAAGGCTCCTGCTAATGCTGTTTTCAACACTAGTGCCATGACTGTCTGTGTTCTCATGGTCATTTTAGTGCAGCATGAGCTGCCCTGCAGGTTCGAGATGAAGCTGATGCTGATGGTTTTCTTTGCACAGAAGAACAAAGCAGGGCTCAGTGAAGGCTGGGGAGGGCACAGGGCTTTCTCGTGGTTCCATTGTTGTTACTGAGTTCAGACAAACCACAATCAATTCAGCAATAAAAAATTCTCCAAATGGTCCATGTGCTTCTGTGTTTCACTAACTTAACAGATCGTAACAGCCAAATCTCTTACGGAGACAGACCCACAGTGATCAATGTATATAGTTCTGAGGATTTGCTGTATTAAAAGCAGAGCCTTAACGGTTACACATAGAAACAGAGGACTGGAGAGCAAGAATTGTTAAATTATATGTCCAAGCAGACACATGTACTGATAGACTTTGCTCTCAATCTGTAAGCAATTGTGGCAAATGCTATGCCCATCGTTTCTATTTTGGTGACATGGGGACTATTTTATACTCCATGGGCTGAGAAGAAGTAGATGACCCAATTTATTCTGAGCATCAGTTGACCAAGAGTGTATTGCTCTCTATGAATCAAGTGTGTGTTTCCCACAATTTCTAAGAATCAGGTGTGGGCTTCCTACAATTTCTATGAATCAAGTGTGGATTTCTCACAGTTTCCAAGAATGGGGTTTTAAAGTCATAAAACTTTGAAGAAAGGTGTCTGAATTGTGAGACTGGTTTGCTGGTGACATACTGGCCGGTGTGCCTGGGTCTCAATTTTCTAGGCTATCTGGACACATGAAAGGTGGATGCATGCTTTTAAAGACAGGCCTAGAAAACTCACTCCATTTTAGACAGAGAACAGATGGAGAACAGAAAGGCATTTGATGTGGGATTAATAACTCCTGAAAATATACTCTTGCATTCTGTCAGTAAAAATGACATTTAAAGTGCAGTGAACTTGGGATAATGAATTTCCCCATGGCATTTTGTTTCAGAACAAATATGATCTGTTTAAACAGCCATGAACACACAGCTCACAGCTCTGCCTTTTTCCCCGTGAAGTAGGGTCATCCTTCCTCAGGGAGTAAGTGCCATATTTCCTACAATCTTTCATGACAATAAGGATCATATCTGGGGGCCTGGAGAGATGGCTCAGCAGCTAATACCACTGTCTGCTCTTACAGAGAACCCAGGTTTGATTACCAGCACCCACATGATGGTTAACAATCTGCTAACAACTGAACACTTGTTCGAAACTCCAGTTCCAGGGTATCCAATGCCCTCTTCTGGCCTCTATAGGAATTGCATGCATGTGATGCACATATAGAAACAGGCAAAACACACACATAGAATTTTTTTTAATGATTAAAATTTTAATAAAGAAAGAATCCATTCTAGGGAATCTCAACACCAACCTCCACATTCTTGTTGACTACCTGGTTTCTTTGTGGGTTCCTGGGAGTGTTATAACAAAAATGCTGGATGATATAAGCAACAGCCCAGTTAGTCTTGGAGAATGGTCATCCAGAATCAGCTGATCTCTCTGAGCCTTTCCTTGACGTGTAGGTACATCCTCCTCCCATGATCATCATGTTTGTTCTTTGTGTACCTGTGTCCTGATCTCCTCTTATTAGAAGGCACTATTCACATTGGAGTTGGGCACACTCCTGAAAACTATTTGATTTAGCTGTCTCTGCACAGCACATACCTAGTCAGCTGCATTCTGAGCTGCGGTAAGTAGAGATTTACTGAACTGTTGGGCAGAACAAAACAGATCCTCCCACAGTTTTACTGATGGAGGGAACTAGAAATGGTTTGGGAGTTAGAATGAGTGAAGTAGTGATCTCTCAGAATGAGTGAAGATTCTATAACGGACATCAGTTGCCCTGATGACGTTTATATTATGCACAGTCGTGAGAGGTGCAGGTGCACTCCTCTGATGCTTCCTGTGCGTGAACTGCAAAGTGGGAGAAGTCAGGAATATTTGAAAGACAAAGAAATAATGTTACACCCACTGACAGAAGGGGGATTGTGAGTCCAGCTTCTATTTCAACAGAGGGATTTCTCTCCCACGTTATAGGAAACTTTCGTCGTAAGAGGAATACCCACTTGGTTTTCTGAGCTGGAATTTAATAACTTTGCTTTATGATGTTTTTGAAAAACTTGTAAATATAAAGACTAAAAAGGAAGAAAATATATCAGTAGTGATTTTTTAATGAGGCCTTGTTTCTATGGAGAAGCAAAGTATGGAGACATTTAAAATATCCATAGGAATATAAGTCTCCTTTCAATTCTATTGAGGGGGTTATATCCCAAAGAAAGAGTGAGGTGGGTTACTGATGTGGATGTTCTTACTATACATCTACCTACTTACTCATCTTTCCTTCCACCCATCATATACCCATCCTCCATCCATCATCCATCCATCCATTATTCATCATCTCTCCATCCACCCATCATCTACCCATCCATCATCTATCATCCATCCATCCATCCATCCATCCATCCAATCACCATCCATCTATCATCCATATACCCATCATCCATCCATCATCTATCTATACACATATATCCTATATTGTGCACTTTTGTGTTTGTATGAATTGTGATGATACTGATCTGAAAATGGCATGTTCAAACATCTGAATGTTATTCCCAGCTTTACATATGCTGATACAAACACACCTACTGCAATTATTTTAGAAACTACACAAATTTAACTTTTCTTCATGATATTTCTAGCACTTAAAAGCTCCAGCCTGTTAGCTGTGCTCCAGATGTATCACGGACAATAATACTGGAATGTACATTTTTGCACTATAAACCACACTCACATATACATGTGCTAGAGATGACGGAGGAGAGTCAAATCTCCACTTCACCATGAATTACCAAGTTCCCAAAGAATGTTCTCAGTTTTCCACATCTGCATAGAACTAGAAATTCCAATGATAAAATTGCATTCAAGTTTCCAAATGCTACTATCTCATTGACATGTGCGACTCAATTTCCCTCTTATGTCATCAGAAATTTATGCGCCCAACTTCTTCCCTCTGATTGGTTTTTTATCAAAGGGCATATCAGCTGCTATTTTCATTTGAAACTTTTTGTCAACTTTGGAAATAAATAGTTGTATGTAGTACCAGCTTAATCAACGGCCGACCACGATCTGCATTTTGTAGGCACTCACATTTGAACGTTTTTGTTTTTCTGGTTTATTTAGGTTCTTCTGGGCAAAGTCCTCTGTTAGTGGTCTTGAGTGGGAACCACACTGAGCAATCCAACTTCACCAGCAGAAGTAACCAGCTCTACCTCCGCTGGTCTACTGACCATGCAACCAGCAAGAAAGGCTTCAAGATTCGCTATGCAGGTGAATAAATGGACATTGCACGAAGGGCTTTTAGTACATCTGTCTTTATTTCATAATAGACTAAGGTAGAGGTGACGGTATACAGCTGATCGCTATTAATAAACAACAGCAAGAGACAGATCTAATGAGCAAGCTTGATTAATATTCTTAAATGTATTGCTGAAATGATATTTAATTTGTATATCATAGACAACAAACACATTTCCCCAAAATTAAAATAATAAAGTCAAAATTAAATTAACATTGGGAACAACAGAGATGTCATTATATTGCTGTAAATTGTGTACGTGGCTTTTGCTTTTGGCACTAACATCGTTTTATGTGTTTCTGTACATTTCATTATCCTTACATATCCTTACATATATCCGTGTATTAGCCTGTATTTTGTGTGAACATGTACATTATACATATATGTTTTGTGTGCATATATATGTTTATATATATGTGTGTGTGTATGTGTGTGAGAAACATAGGTCTAGTGTGCTTCCTTATCACAATCTGGGTTATCCCATCTTTTCTCCATGGTCTTTAATAGTCTGTGAGTATTAAATTACCTGGAAAGTTAATTAAGCCATCTAGTGCATTGATGAAACATTAAACCTGGTGTACAAGCTCAGTCTGATCTAATCTACACTAGTATTTATATTCCCCTACGAAAGCACAGGGAGGCATATAATTCCTGAGTTTAGTCATGAAGCACAACAGTCTAAGCTTCTCTCAGTCAACTGTATCCAGGTCAGAGTTTGAGGGGTGTCTCCCTTGGAAAGATGCCACCCAGCATGCCAGATGTGGTGTCTGCAGACGGCTGTTCATACTCCTGTTGGTGGTTCAGATTTTCAGGGGGATCCACATCAGTGGAGCAAGATGGGATGTTGAAAGATTTCAGAAGACTGTGAAAGCAGCCAGGCTTTGAAAGGCTCTTGATATGAGGACCATTGGCTGAGAATTCAGGCACTGTCCCTTTGAAAATGTGATAAAACACACTAGACCCATGTCACAGAGCACATCAGAGCAACAACTGGATTTGCATTCATCAAAGCCTTGTTCTGAGGATGTACAAGGCTCAGACTTCTCAGCCTGTTTGAATTTCTTTCCACAATGCAAAAATGGTTAGTGTAGAGGAAGTCATGGTGAACACAATTTATCCTGTTTTATCTGTGGTGAATTATTTAGTAACCTGCTAACATGGAATACTTCAAATATTTGTAACACTAGCCTCTGCCCATTCATAGAACAAGAGACTCTTTATCCGATCACACCAGGAAACAGAGGTTATGAAGTATTATGCTGTGTCCTTGGAAATATATACAGATGCTTATATGTTTCATATATGAACATGTACATTTGCACAAGCAAAAACACATGCACATGATCTGTGAGATATACAAACACATACAGGTTTCCCCTTAAAATTTACTGTTTTCTGTTAGGACTTCAAGGTGTGGGATAGCGGGCTCTAGCCCATAATATGATCACCCAGCCACACGCTGCGTCCTGACCTTACATTATCCTTATGTATAATCTGTTGGTCATCCCGAAACCTGCCTGTGCTTTGCCTCATAGGGAAGTAGGGCATTCAGAAAAAGGAGCCAGGCATTTCCAGGGCTTACCTCTCTCCCTGCTGTGTTTTCATTTATTCAAGGGAATAGAGAAAGAACTTTGTAAAGATAAAGTAAGCTTCTTTCTCTAATGTATAAATATTATGTAGCAATTTCAGCCACTGAGATGTTGTGCTCTGTGTGAGGAAGACAGTGCCTTTAAAACTAATACTTGTCTGTAAGTTTAAGGCATCTCCAGTGGAGGGACTGATTGGTGCTGACGTGGATTATTTTCCTTGAAGTAGTATATTTTCTGCAAAGATTTGACTCAAGTCCCTTAAGCTATAAAATAAATTTAATGTCTGTATCATTACACAATTCATATAGCCCACTAAACAATAATAACAGTACTAATAAGTTCCTGTTTTGATGGCAGAATGTTATCTGCTTCTATTTTCTTTGTTTTAATCATGTCTGTTAAAATTTTAGGCAAGGTTTTGGTTTCAAATATGGTCCCTTGAGCAAGGTCCACTGCTGCTTCCCCTTTGTGTGTGTTGGGGGGGCAGCCTGTGGGTACCTTGTGGGGAGCCCACAAGTGTGAAGCTCTGCCTCTCCCTAGTCAGGCTGCCGTCAGGATCTGCCTCCTGTTGAAGGGGGGGGCAGCCTGTGGGTACCTTGTGGGGAGCCCACAAGTGTGAAGCAAGCTCTGCCTCTCCCTAGTCAGGCTGCCGTCAGGATCTGCCTCCTGTTGAAGGGCAGCAGGTCCCTGAGCCTGGCAAGGAGACCTCAGACTCCAGGTTGTGGGGTTGTCGGGTGCTTATTTCGAAGGCTGGATACCTGGTGCACATTTCACAGCTTGTAAAGATGAGATATTTGGCTTGTACCACCTCACCAGGAGACACACCTGTCCTGTGTTGCTTTGTGACCTTTTTCTGTCTGCATGTCCCAGCCCCTTACTGCAGCCTGACCTCCACTTTGAAGAATGGCGGCATTTTAAACAGGACCACAGGGGCAGTGGGGAGCAAGGTGCATTACTTTTGCAAGCCTGGATACCGAATGATTGGCCACAGCAATGCCACCTGCAGGCGGAACCCAGTGGGCGTGTACCAATGGGACTCCATGGCACCACTCTGCCAGGGTAAGACACCTGTTTCCCACCCAACTGGGGCTGCCATGTCATGTCTGGATTTAATCACCCTTTGGAAACAAGAGAGATGATGCATGAAAAGTGTTGGGAAATGGAGCCCTGAGCACTTTGCTCAGCAATGAGCACTAAAAGGACAGAGATGGGAGTGCTGGTGCTCAGCTGGTGTTCTTTCTTCTTTTGTGTTTCTCCTGGGCTCCTAGCTCCTGAGAGTCAAGGTGAGTCTCCCTAGTCAGTTAATCCTCTTGGTAAATGATCTCATAGACATGCCCAGGGGTGTGTCTCGTTGGGGTTATAGATTGCATCAAATTGTCCAGTTGACAAGGAAAATTGACCATCACAATTGGCTCTAACAGTACCGATAAAGCTTTCCATAGATCATGCAAACATTGCTGACATTTGCAAAAGGCTTGATTTAGCTACACAGCATGAATTCAGAGAATAAATACCCCCTTGGTTGTGGGTACAGTTATTCTAATAATAACTTGTTCTTTCTCTTGAAATTAAAAATGGTAGCGTTCCATTAAGATGCAAAGTAATTTCCCATCCATTGTATTATTTCAAAAACTGCACTACTGAAAATGCATTTCCCAATTTTACTTTAAACGCTCACCCTTTGAGCCATAAACTGTATGTTTGATTTTCTTTTAGACATTTTAGTCTAGGTCTAATTAATGCTGATTTCACTCTGAATTTTGTTTTTGCATATTATCAATCAGATGGATAAAAACTATGTTTTCAAGTAAAGTATTTTAATTTTAACTCAAGGGTTTTAAGTGGTCAAATTTTTATCATTTTGTCTTATGAGGTTTATATTCATAATGAAGTCGATTAGCCTCTGCAAGTCAATTATAATTTATGAGTGGGACTTGATACTGACCCCTATGTCTTTCTTTTACATAAGATATTAGATTTTCTGTAATTGTGGCATGATAAACTAGCAGGTACATATCATACTTGTGTGACTTTAAGCACGTGATGGTGTTCACATTTTTAGCTTGGTTTACATTTTACCTCCTGAAATTCCACTTTACTGTCAGAGAGGCCCAAGCATAGCTCCATGCCCCATACCTTGTTAGGAATGGCAAGTTTTTTCTTTTAAAGTCCCTGAGGCTTCTTTATTTGCTTTAAGTGTTCTTTGCATGTGTGAAATGGAACTCATTTCTGAAGACAGCCCATCTCTGCCAGGGAGGCCTAGTTACTTTTCTACTCCCGTGACTTCTGTAAGTCAACTCTCAGAAGAAAAGAATATTTTGGCTTGTGGTTCCAGGCAGAGTCCACCTAAGTGAGAGGCATGGCCGCAGGTGGCACCATGGTGGAGGAGCACTAGGCTGGAGCTCACGTTTCCTACAGCCGAGTGAGAAGCCGGACGTGAGGAGAGGCTGCACCATCGCAAAGCCCACTTCTGGAGACACGCATCCTTCAGCAGGGCCACACATCCTAAAGTCCCATGACCCTCCCCAAACAGCGCCACCAACTGGACAAGTGTCCACACGCTTGCGCCTATGGGGGACATTTCTCATCCACAACACCGTAGGCTCCTTATGGGATATGGCAGGTTGATACTGAGAATGCCACCAGTGAGAAAGCCATGATCCCGCAGCATCGTGGACCCAGAAAAGGGTGGAAGCAGGACACTAGGATCCTGGTTGCATGGAGCATGCCTACTAGAGGCTCAGTGGCCTGAATGGGTGTGCTTCTACGGCACAGCCCTAACAGTGCTGGGTTAGGAGTTTGATGGCAACAGAGGGACTTTGCAAGGGTATTTCAGGTGACTGGAGGCCAGTCATCCTGATGGACAGAAGCTTTGCAAACTGTTTAGGAGATGGGAAAGGCAGGCTCTCTCTGTGTGTAGTGGGGAAGAAGGGAAGGGACTCCTGAACAGGGTGTGTTGAGGTCTTGACTTCTGGCCTTTCCTCTCATTCCAAACCAGAATTACATCATGCGAGTTCCAGTGACACAGACAGAGAGGATGTGATAGCCAGCCTCCCTCAAGTCCCACCAATTTGAGCAGCCATGATATGTGTAACCCTTCTTTTATGATAAGAAGCAATGGCCTCTGGATGTAGGAGGCTAGACTCATGGAATGTTCTAGAATGGGAACTAGAATACCTTCAAGCTTCTTAGAGCGCAGAGACCTATGTGATGTATTCTAAAGCAATAATTTGTTTAAGAATCATCATTTCATGGTCTCCTGTACTTTCTGTTAACCTTTCTGGTAACTGGGAAATTTGTATTATCCCATTATCCCTAATAAATTTTGTCCTTAACGCATGGTTGACCTTGGGGGCTGAAGTGATGGCTTAGCAGTTAAGAGCTGTTCTTGCAGAAGATCTGGGTTCAAATCCCAGCACTCACATGGAGGCTAACAACCATCTGTAACTCCAGTTTCAGGGATTTGACACCCTCTTCTGTCCTCCACAGACATTTCAAGACATGGGTGTACTTACATGCATGCAGACAATACACTCACACACACAAAATAAAAACAAATATACAAAAAATCAACAAAAAATGCCTACTAGAGGCTCAGTGGCCTGAACTTAAAAAATACTGTTGCCAAAATACATTTTCAACTATGACAAATATAATTAAGTGATTAATAATCTTAAAAAGATGTTATAGAATTCTGCCTCCCTATTCATTAACTGTGAAAATAAGCTTAGCCCTCTTTTAGATATTTACAACGTATGTGAAATGCCATTTAAAAACATAATATAAAATCACATTAATTTGGTGTGAGGTCTTTAGGTTTAAAATAATAATAGGAATTGAGATCATTTTAAAATCATTTAAGTTATTTGGTACAATTAATTAATTTTGACATTAAAATACAATTAGATTTTCAAAAGAACGGACGTGATTAACTTGACAGATGAAGGTTGTTTGGCAGGAATTGTACAAGTAGTTTTATATAAAGTAAAGGTATATAGTACATAATGCTGATTTAAACCCCCAACATGTTTGAGTTATTAAATTTGACTTATTTAATATAAAAATGTATTTTGCATGAATGAGGATGAAGCAAATGGAGATTTGACTTGTTTTCTTTGAACTATCTGCTTCACTCTTGTTGCTTGTAGAATACAGAGCTTTTCTAAAAACGATTATTCTATTTTATGTTTATGAGTGTATTGTCTGCATGTATGTAAGTGCACCTCCTTCAATGCCTGTGGAGGTCAGAAGGTATCAGGTCCTCTGGAACTGGAGTGATAGGCAGTTGTTAGTTGCCATGTGGGAGCTGGGAATAGAAGCTGGGTCTTCTGCAAGAGCAGTTAGTGCTCGGAACCGCTAAACCATCTCTCCAGCCCCAGAATGCAGAGCTTTTACACAACTCAAGCCCACCCACCTTACAGAAAGCTGCTGGGCTCCTGAGGTCACTAGAAACTATGGGTTCTTTTGTAAAGTTTTTATTATTTATTTATTTATTTGTTATTTATGTGTATGTTTGTGAGCCTACTTGAGTTCATGGTTTATGTGTACCACTAGTGTGCAGTGCCAATGGAGGCTAGAGGAGGGCATTGGAGCCCCTTGAACTGGAGTTACAAGCAGCTGTGAGCCTGGGGAATAAGCCCTGGGCTTCTGCAATTGCAGTAAGTAATCCTAACTGCCAAGATACATCTCTGGCTCCTGCCTTCTGCATCCTGATCATCTAAGCAGCCCTTGTCTGCAGAGAGGAACACTCTCTGCTCATACGTGAGCTGTTGGTTGTATGTGGCAGCCTGTGGTGAGGCACACTGAATGAGACCTGATTCTCCCCCCAGGACTCATACTCTAATCAAGACAAAGAATTACGAATGATGGCACCTGCCATAGCAGATACTGTGGTGTAGAACATGGATGTCTACATTAAGCTATGTGATCAGTTACACAGCATCCTGTTGATGTGAGGAAATCACTCTTCACAGAACAGAGAGAATGCATGGCCAGAGAACATTTCTCAAAGGTTTGCGATGTACATGGGAGGGTAGAAGGGTGAGGCTGGTTAATGGTGCATCTTGTTAGATAGGAGAATTAACCTTGAACGTTCCAGAGCACAGCAGAGCAACCGAAGTCGATAGTAATTAGTATAATATTTCAACACTGCCAGTAGACAGGATTTTAAATGCTTCCATTATAAATAAACGATAAAATTTGAGGGATAATATGCCAATGGCTCTGACCTGATCGCTACACATTTTATATAAGTATTGAAATACCACACCATCGCTCATAAATAACATCATTCTGTGCCATCTCAAAGTACAAAAACATCTAAAATCTAAAATTCAAAAAGTTTTAGGCAAAATTTGAAAACAAGAAGGTATTAAGATTATCATGTAGATTTCTTGCAATTTTCTCGTAAAAATGTGAGTACTAAAGGAAAATACTTTGTATTTGACTGAAATTATTATGATTCATGTTGGTTGGTAATGGATGACAAGTCACATGTAGAGAGCGTTTATTTTCAGCTTTAGGAGAGTTGTAAGTACATTCAGTCTTCACAACTGGTATCTTTTTGAAATTGCTTATTTGTGTGTGTGTGAATAGGAGCGTGTGTTCACCATGACACACATGTGGCAGTCAGAAGACAACTTTCAGGGGTCAGCTCTCTCCTCGTACCTTGTTTTTGGGACAGGATCTTTCTTACTGTTTCTGCTGCGCTGCATACTCTGGCTTGCTGGCCTGTGAGCTTCCAGATGACTATCCTGCCTCCACCTCCCATCTTGCTGTAGGTGCGCCAGGATCACAGACCACTGCACCTGACTCTTATGTGGGCTCCTGAGGTAGAACTTGATCCTCGTCTTGAATAAGTGTCTTTACCCACTGAGCCATCTTCTGAGCCCCAAATTAGTATCTTTGTCTAAAGAGAGTTAGTTTCAAAATCCCCAGTCATTTGATTTTGAGTTCCTGGGAGTGTACAACTGTGTGATATGAGATCAAAGACCTGCTGGAATATTCTTTGAAATGTTTGGGACTCTACATGGGAGCAGTCCTCAGCTGAATAGGAACCATCACCACAGTGTCCTCAACTCACTCTCACACAGAAATCAGTCATGGTTTGCCCTCCAGAAAATAAAGTTTCATTAGACAAGAGATTGGCAACAAGACCTTTGACTCTGGAGAATAAGGACTTCTTACAGGAAGGAGATCCAGGACTGTCTGTAGGAGGGAGTATTTGTGTATTCTATGGTCATTATTGCTTAAATATGACTTTCTATAGGGGAAGTGTGGTCATGGACAGTCTCTCTGTGGATCACGGTGACATTAGCTGATCCAAAGCCCAATACAGGTTTGGATGAAGTTACAGCCACGGCACTTTAGTTCACCTAACCTGAGTTGGGCACAGAGATGTCACGATGAATGGATGTCATCTCAGCACTTTGAAATCTCTTAGTTACAGCCCAGTATGCTAGTCCCCCCGAAGAGACAGGCTCTGGATAGAAGCTGTGCAGGTGTCAAGGCTGTGTTGCCCAGAGGCAACTCCAAGCAGGCTTTGGAGGATTAGTGGTAATAGGATGAGGGTTGGAAAACAAGGCAGGGGCAGGTCACAGACAGGAGAACCCCACTACAAATTCAGGAGACTGTCCCTCTGTGCCTCCTGGTTGATGGGCTCTGCCAAAGAGCAGGAGAGAGACAACAGGTCCACATAGGGAAGCTGGACCTTGAGGGCCAGGTGGGTGGACGAGTTCTTTGTGGAATACAGGCTTATTGAAAAGGCAATGGACATGTATTTTGGTTACATTTTGTTGCTGTGATAAAAATCTGTGACCATAGGCAAGGAAAAGTGGGTTGGTTTTTTTTTTTTTTTTTTTTTTTTTTTTTGAGGTGGGGGGGAGCTTACAGTTCCAGAGGGATAAACGTCCATTATGTCAAGAAGGTATGTCATCAAGTCATCAGGTGGCAGAGGCAGGAAGCTTGGAAGCACATTTCAGCTGCACACACAGGAAGTAGAGAGGGTGAACTAGAACTGAGGGAAGACTGTAAATTCTCAAAGCCTCCAGCAAGGCTGCACCTTCTAAATGTCCACGACCTCCCAAACAGCACCGCCATCAGGACCAAATGTTCACATTCATGAGCCTGCAGTTCTAATTTTCCCTCAAACCACCACAGTAAGCTTTTTTATTAAAAAAAATAATGATTTTATTTTTGACACAGACCTTCACTATGTAGTCAGGGTGGCCTGGTACTCACCGTCCCCCTGCCTCTGCCTCCCAGTGCTGGATTACTAGTGTGGATGTCCACACGCAGCTAGAAAAGTATGTCTAAACCACATAAAGACCTCAGTAAGTGCAGGGGAAACAGGCTCGCAAGAAAGATGGTGGAAACACTTAGAGAGCCATGTCACCAGGCTCCTGGCTACAGGAAAGCAGGGAGAGAAGTCACATAGGGGTGATTCATAGAGGCTGCATGGCTCCTAGACCATGGGCCACTAGGGAACCAGGAGGCTTGAGGGCGCTGATGTTGACCTGCTGTCTTCCTGGTGCCTGTGGACAAGCTGGACCCAGTGAAGTCTGACATGAAGACAGAGGTTTTACGTCACTGAAGGGAGGCCCTCGTCTAAATGAGTTTAAAGATGCTGGCTTCCTCATTAGTAGATTCTCATGAGATGTTTGTCTTCTTAACTTCTGTAATGACCAATGACATAGAATAAAATTCTAATACTTACAAAAAATTTGTTCACTACAAGATAGCCCAAACCACTGTGCCATGAGACAGCAACTCAGGCCTCACTGGACATGGTCACATCTAGTCCAGAACAGGTCCCAGGCTTGTGGTCAGACATGGGGCTGGCCTAGAAGGTAATTGGGAGTTTCTTTTGTTCATACATATGTAGAGGTATGGACTTAAGCATCAACATGGTTATTCTCTGTTTCTTTAAAATAGGGTCTTACAGGGATGGAGAGATGGCTTAGCAGTTAAGAGAACTGGATGCTCTTGCAGAGGACCTGAGTTTGAATCTCAACACCCACATGGTGGCTAACAACGATCTATAACTCCAGTTCCAAGGGATTTGACACTCTTATGGTCTCTGCAGGCACTATATGACACAGGTGTACTTACATACATGCAGGGAATACACTCATATACATAAAATAAAAATAATAAAATATTTTAAAAATAAAATGGGGTCTTAGAAACCAAGAGAAAATTGACATATCAGTTAACAACACTGGAACTTTAAGGATGTACTGACATGTAATACATTGTGCTCCAGTTGATCTTGAAAATTTTTTCATCATAATTTGAACAGCATTGCAGACGTACATGCAGGGAATACACTCATATACATAAAATAAAAATAATAAAATATTTTAAAAATAAAATGGGGTCTTAGAAACCAAGAGAAAATTGACATATCAGTTAACAACACTGGAACTTTAAGGATGTACTGACATGTAATACATTGTGCTCCAGTTGATCTTGAAAATTTTTTCATCATAATTTGAACAGCATTGCATTTATCTTCCTAGAACAATATTAGAACATGAGTTTTCCTCTACGAAAATCATTAAGAGGAATATTTTCAAATCCTTTCTGAAACTCCTCTGCGTTTTCATAAATAAGGTCAGAACCTGGTCATTTTCTCCTAGACCTCAACAATGGATGAGCCATCTGCACAGGACGTGGCACCCCGGATGCCCAGCTGGGTGCTGCCACTTGAGCCACTCCGTAAACGTTTAGAATTTAGAATTCGGCACCTGTGTGACTTCCTGTGACATCCGTTCCTGAGGACCCCTGATCAGTGCTAGTGTCTCTTTCACCCCTTCCATTGGCTCTTTTTCTTCATGGCTTCAGGGAAGTTGGTCTGTGGACAAGATGGTTACTCTGATGAAGAGTCAGTGAGGACAAGGTCGGGTCCCTCGGGGTCAAGGGAGCTCCCAGTCAGCCTGTCCTTGTTTCTTGTCCCATAAAATGGTAATTTTGATAGTTTCCTTTTGAAATTACTGAAAGGCTTAACCACTGCTGTAGAACACACCTTTCCACATGACAGAGTTGATGATGTTGAATATGGAAGGCACCTGCTCCAGGCTCATCAGGGATCCTGGGCCTCTAGTGCTAGGGCTGGGCCCGGGCTTCCTCCCACTGATAGCTTTGTCCTTAGCACACAGCTTACAACACAGCACCTGCTCTCATGCTGTGGGAGGCAGGCTAGATGTAGCTTTTGGGTTTCTGAGAACTGTGAGTTGTTTTTCTTACTTTGCTTGACCTTTTAAAGATTTCTCTCAGCAAAGCTGTCTTGGATCTTATCCTCCTTGAATAAAGCCAGGCATATCTCCTGTCCTGCAGGCTTCATTTCCTGCCTTAAAGCAAAACACTCTGCCAAGCAGCTGTTTCTTTATCAGTGCACTAATCTCATCTTTTTAAGGGGAAGACTGGGTGAGGGTGGAAATTTCCTGTTGTGTGGCAGATATGCGGTTAAGATGGAATGTCACACTGCACCACTTCCAAGTTACCCCCTTACACAGAGCAATGCCCAAGGCAGCTGTCTATTTGAAGGCTGATTCTTCCAGCCTCGTCTGAACTGGGGCTTTGGTGTGGGGTCACCATCATCCATTGTCTAATCGTGAACCTTTCCGTAAACAATAAAGAGTAGGGAAATTATTTTTCCATAAATTGCACCATTTAGCTTCTGTTCTTCACTTCAGGCCTTTAAGACACTCGAAGACCACTGTTCTCAGCGTACAGTATTTTCAGGGCTGTGACGGGAGCCAAAGGGATGGGTGAAGGGAGGTGATTTCTGAAGCTCTCCTTAAGCCGCTCTTGAATTTTATAAACACAAGTGACCAAAAATGATGTTAAACAAGGAAGCTGACGGTGACTGAGATGTGATTTTAGTATCTTCCCCAAATTCCAGAATCTGAGCTATTTCCTTGACCTGCTCATAAACACTGTCTGCTCCCAGAGAGGGCACCGTCCAGAAAGACCAGCGCTTTACCAGTCACTGGCAGATGTTGTCGCACAGTGGTCATCATTTTCCTCTACCCTGAGCTGAAACTACCATGCTTTTTCATTAAGCTAAACGATGCATTTCTGCTTTCCATGCATGTGTACATAGGCCTCATGATGCCTGTCTGCATGGGACTGTGGTTCAGGACTGGAGGAACAGTGAGGAGTGGGAACTTCCCACAGCAGCGTGGCTCCGAAACAACAGATTGTTGAGAGAACAGCTTTCCCATAGGAGGGCCAGGAGTCCTCAGGGAGAGAGGGGCCACAGAGACCAGCTGTGCCTCTGACATGAGAGGAAACCCCTGTGGCACATCCCTGGTGCTTGCCATGTAGGCATAAACGTGCTATGGTGTACCCAGAAGCATATATAAAAGCAAGCAACAGGACCTGGCTTTTTCCTTCCATTTCTGCAGCCTGGAGAAGGGCAGGTTTGGGATGGACATGGAGAGAGGAGTCCCAGAGCTCTGGCTTGGTATGTGGGACTTTGACATGGATGCCTTCCAAGTCACTAAAAGGAAAGACAAGAATTGGGGTCAGTGGAAAGTGAAGGTACAGCTCAGGATTCTCAATAGTAATGAATGGGCTTTTGAATAATTAATTAAAGGGGCAGTCAGCCTTCACCTGCAGGAGTCATGGTTGGCAAATGCCAAGTCCTGCAGAGGTAAGAGCTGGACTGGGGCAGAAATGGATGGCAGCCTGTGGATGGCTGTGGGACAAAATCCTGTGGGGCACCCAGGAATGACCTGGGTGTCCTGAAGGACAGAATCCAATGGGGCCCCCTGGGAATGGGCTAGGGATAGTGAGGGACAGAGCCCTGTGGAATACCCAAGACTAATCTGGGTACACTGAGAACTGAATCTGGGGGGCATCCAGGACAAACTGGGGATACTCAAGCAAGTAGCTTCTTAAGATTCTTGAACTAGAGAATCTAGAAATGTGTGAGTCAAGTGAACTGTTCAACGTGTTTGTGGAGGACTGGATGATAGAGCCAGGAGCATCTTCCCAAGCACAGTCCCCAAGGGAGTCAGTGGTTTCACTTGAGGCTCACAGGAGGATGAGGCGTGTAGGTCTTCACATCAACAAGTTCCATATAGGCAGGCGTGTGCTTTGCCACATGTGTGTTTCCCATTTGAATATGCCTTGGCAGCATGTGAAAATGGGCTGTATTAGTCACTTTTCTGTTGCTGTGATAGAAACACTGACACAAGCAATTTATAGAAAGAAGAGTTTATTTGAGCTTATGGTTCCAGGGGAATTACAGTCCATCATGTCAGGGAGGCATGGTGGCTGGAGGTGGCTGGAGGTGTCTGGAAGAGGAGCAGCAGAAGCTAAGCTCTCACATCATCACACAGGCACAAGAAACAAGAGAGTGACTGGAGATCTGGCAAGGCTTAAGAACTCTCTAAGCCCACCCCCAGTGACATGCTTCCTCCAGGATACCCACCTCTTCTAAAACCTCCCCAAACAGCACCGTCATCTGGGGACAAAATGTCCAAATGCTTGGAGCCTGTGGGGGACATTTTCATTCAAACCACCACATGGTCTCTTCATTTTCGTGACTACTCTCTGTCCCCAGGGATCTCCCTGGGACCCTGTGTCCCACCTCTAGTCTCAGTTCTGATCTGGTGTCTGTCTGTTTCTTCTTTACCAGAGGATCTTAACTCTCAGCCTTTGCAAGAAACACATGTAGTACTTGTTACAAAGGAAAATGTCCAAACCTCAGACTCTTAAAACTCTAACTCTGTGGGTCTAACCTGCATTCTGCAGGTTCCCAAGCTCTGAGGATGCAGAGGAACTTGTGTTAAAACCCCACAGGAGACCCCCCTGCTTCTCCAAAGCAGAGGTTCTAGCTGAAAGCTTTTCAATCCTGGAGGCACAGTGCTTGGACACAAATGGCCATCAGCAGAGATTTTGAGTAATGAATGTCTGGACAGTGGCTTTCCTTCTTGTGATTTCTAAGCAATGCTGTGCTGCCAGGGAGAAACAGTGTGAAAGCAGGCCCTGACGACATCCTCCCATGTACAGTCCTAATGACAGTGTTTCGGGAATGTCTGTCAGCAGGTGGAACTTGTCTGAGCACAGCGTAGCCTACAGGGCCAGATCAGGTTTGGCCATTGAAATCTTGAAGTCTGGAAGGTTCTAACTGCCCCATGGCATCATGCCCTGAAACATTTCTCCCTCAAAACAAGGTGTGTAATCTACACCTTAGCAACAGAAATGTTAAGACCTCCTGCTTATTTTGTTGTATTTTAACCTTTTCAATAGCAACCTTTTGATGTTGCTATTGAAAGTCTTACTTAAACCTCACCATTGCTTAAACATAATTGTTTTTCTTGTGCATTTTTCCTAGTCCCAAGTGAGTTTCATAATTAACTCAATGTCTGTAATTTAGCTATTATAAGTTTAGGAGGCAGCCTTGAATAACTAGTTTTCTTAGAATAAGCAGTAACAGAAAAAAAAGAGCACAACAATTTTACATGCTTAGGAATGTGCATACAGCGACACATAAATACACACACATAAAAGTGTTAATCCACAGATACCGGCCTCCTGCTAGAGCAACAGATACATAAAGAGTTACACAAAATCAACAATGATCATCAACAATAAGCACGAACAGAAGCTTGCAAGAAGCTGAAAGAATGCCCAGTAGACTGACGTTAAATCAGAAATTAGAAATTCTAAGCAACAAGGAAGTAGAAAATTTCGTCTCAGACAGAGTTGATCCAAACACTGACAAGGCTAAAGGAGATGCTCAGGAAATCCAAGGTCAAAGTGCGAAAGTTGTTATGCATGTCAAGGTCACATTTTTCCTGTTTTATAATATTTTATTAGTATTTTTAAAATTTTTAATGTACATCAATGTATAGCTTGCATGTAGGTAGATGGATCCGTGCCATGCAATGTCTGATCCCAGGAAGTCACAAGAGGGTACTGGAATTCCTGGAACTGGAGTTAAGAATGGTTGTTACCTGCCATGTGGGTGCTGGGTGCTGGGGATCTAACTGGGGTCCTCTGCAAGAGCAGCCAGTGCTCTTAATCACTGACCATCTCTACAGCCCCATATTTTTTCTGTTTTAATAACTAAACAGCAGAGAGAGAAACAGGTACAAATACACGTTTTCATCATTAATTCCGTGAACATTCGTTATACATTCCTTTGCAGGACTGTAGAAGAGAGAAGAGGTTAAGAAACATGTCAGAATTTGGCCCCAGGAATTGAAGATTCTTGGCTGGGCTGGTCATTGATGTAGTTCATAGACTTTACAGCTGGATGGAATCATTGGTTGGCTTTTGCCCTTCACATTTGCCATAGTACCTTCTAATACCACGGGAGGTGGCTTCAGGGAAGAGGTTTCCACATCAGCTCCAGCTCCATTGCTCCAAGTCCTGTGCCTGAAGTATGCCCTGTCTTCAGCAATAGGGTCTTACTTTCGAGTTCTGGGAGGTAATCAAGGGCTGTGGCAATAGCCTCGGTTATTTTGGGAATATTTTGGACTATGCTGACCCATTTGAAGAGAGGCTTCCCTTGCCTGGCACTGTTTCTTGTTACATAGCCTTCATCTACACACATGCATGTGTGTGTGTGTGTGTGTGTGTGCGCGTGTGTGTGTGCATGTGTGTGCATGTGTGTGTGTGCGTGTGTGTGTGTGCGTGTGCGTGTGTGTGTGCGTGTGCGTGTGTGTGTGTGTGTGTTTTTCAGTAGGCTTTTGAACTAATACATTTCTCTCTGAGTTTTCATGTCACCTAAATGTTATATTTCTCTCCTGTACGGCCTCCTGGTATAACCTTCTCTATTCTATCCCTAGTAAAACATACCCCGTTCCCCATCCCCCCTTGATAATACTGCTTTCTACTACACCCCCTTCTCAAATTTCATGATTTCATTTTTCTTTATGGCTGAGTAGAACTCCATTGTGTAAATGTACCACATTTTTATTATCTGTTCATCAGCCGAGACACATTAGGTGGTTTCCATTTCTCAGCTATTGTGAAAAGAGCAGCAACACAAATGTCTGAGCAGGTATTTCTGCAGCCGGATGTTGAAGCCTTCAGGTGTGTGTCAAGGAGTGCTACGACCGGATCATGTGGTAGATTCATTTTTACTTTTATTATGAGTTCTCCACCTTGATGTGTAAATGTACCACATTTTCATTATCTGTTCATCAGCTGAGACACATTAGGTGGTTTCCATTTCTCAGCTATTTGAAAAGAGCAGCAACACAAATGTCTGAGCAGGTGTTTCTGCAGCCGGATGTTGAAGCCTTCAGGCGTGTGTCAAGGAGTGCTACGACAGGATCATGTGGTAGATTCATTTTTACTTTTATTATGAGTTCTCCACCTTGATTTCCAAAGTGGCTGCACCGATTTTCAATCCTACCAACAGGGAATGAGGGTCCCCCTTTCCCCACATCCTCACAGCATTTGGTGTCATTTGTGCTCTTGATCTTAGCCATACGGCCTGGGGTAAGATGAAATGTTAAATTCATTTTGATTTGTATTTCCCTAATTACCAAGGAGGTTGAATACTTTTTTGAGGTATTTCTTAGCCATTTTTATTCCTTTTGGGAATTTTCTGTTCAGATCCATAACTAATTTTTAGTTGGGTCATTTGTTTTCTTGATTCCTTGTTTGAGTTCTTTATATATTCTAGATATTAACCCTTTGTTAGATGTATAACTGGTGAAGATTTTCTCCCATTCTGTGGGCTTCCTGTTCATTCAATTGAGTATTTCCTTTGCTATACAGAAGGTTTTTAGTTTAATGAAGCCCCATGTGTTGATTGTTGACATTAATTCCTGAGCATCTAATGTCTGATTTAGAAAGTCCTTTCCTGTACCTATGTCTTGTAGGGTGCTGTCTATATGTTCTTCTAATAGCTTCAGTGTTTCAGGCTTCACATTGAAGTCTTTGATCCATTTACAGTTGACATTATGCAAGTTGATTGACATGGAAGATCCAGGTTCCCCAGCACCATTTGTTGAAGACGCTGTCTTTCCTCCAGTGAGTGTCCTTGGCACCTCCGTCAAGTATTTAGTGGCTGAAATAGCATTCATTCAAATGGAAAATTTTAATTAATGAAAGAAATCATAACACTCTGGTTTTCAATCAACAGGATTGATCTGAAATTCTTTAGCAAATACCGTGGGGTCTTAATATCAAAGTTTTCAGCCCGGGTTTGTTTAGAGAATATAAGTATCCAGAGACATCAGCCTCTGCATGTGCCGAACCCCGTGTAGCGGTGTGGAGGAAGGCAATGGCAGACTACTTCAATTTTACTTGTGTCAGGAAAAGGTTGTGGGATAGATGAGGGAGCAAAATTTTGTGGTTAATTTTTGTTGAACCTTCCACACTCGCCTTCCAGTAGCACACACAGGAAAGCAGCTTACCTGTGCACAGTGAACATGACTGTACGGACTCATATGGGCAGTGTAAGGACTGGATAAGTCGCAGTCACTAGAATAAGGGCAGAAACCAAACCTAAATTAGAGCTTTACCACCATGATAGAATTTGAATGTCACAATGTTAAAATTAGGGGCTGACAAGATGGCTCATCAGTTAAGAGCACTTGCTGCTCTTGCAGAGAACCC
The DNA here is from genome assembly GCF_000622305.1 of Nannospalax galili. Taxonomy (NCBI): domain Eukaryota; kingdom Metazoa; phylum Chordata; class Mammalia; order Rodentia; family Spalacidae; genus Nannospalax; species Nannospalax galili. The sequence continues at coordinate 52,051 of NW_008356852.1, forward strand.
AGGTCCTGTTCCCAGCGCCTTGTAATGGTTCACAAGTGCCTGTAACTTCAGTTCCAGGGAAAGTGACACCATCTCCTGGCCTCTTGGAGCCTGTACACACGTGGCACACCTACATATAAGCAGGAAAACACTCATACACATAAAATAAAATTTTAAATGATTTTGAAATTATAAAATAATGTGTATATTATAGTAATTTTAGAATGATATACACTTAACTGACGTAATTTTTTATTTTTCATTTGTATGATCATAAAACCATATGTCTACATAAAGTTCTTTGATCAAAATCCCCCCAATATCTCTTAGTCCCTGTGCCTCCTGTCTCTCCTCTGAAATCCCTTCTTCACGACCCCCCTCCCCCACATTCATGATCTGTGGGTGTGACCCAGTGCCTGGAATTAAAGTTGCCTACATGAGCATAGAGACGGGTATTCGAGTGAGGACAATGCACCAGTGACTGCCCCACTGAGGAACAGTTCTCCCCTCCCCCCAACAATCTTTAACTGTCTCTGTCTCTAGCGCCTCAAGGAGTGTTGATTGACCTAGTCTTGTGCAGACTTTATATAGTGACATCATTTTAATATATTATGATGTAATGTCTGAATAATATTGAAAATAATAATATTGTTATATTGATGTTGTTATAGTGAGCAGGATACTTGAACTCATTTCGAGTCAGGCACATTTATTTGCAGTCTCAATTACTGAGAGCCTGTGCCTACTTGGAAAAAACACTCTTTACCCTGGGCCTTTGTTTCATTTGTGAAATGTGGATGCTCTTACAGGCTCTGCCACTTCCTCCACCTAAGCAAAACTGGCCACCTAGGAAGCTGGAGTGGTCACTATAAGCTGGGGGCCCTGGGGTCAAAGCACAGGGGCCTGCGTGCTGTGACACTGGGAGAGTGTGGCAGGAATTTGATTGGGATGGTAGGATCAGAGGAAGGGAAGAGGATGTCTTGATGTCTCCTTGTCCAGTACACACATGGCCAGGGGTAATTGCCGGACACACTGTGGACTGAGAGCTCAGGTTCTTCTGAATGTTTCTTGCAGAGGACAGAGTCCATCATGCTGTTCCTGACTGTCACTGACGTCCTGCTCTGTGCCAGGTTCTGGACTTCCTAGAGAACGCAGAGCAAGTGAGGGCTGGGGAGACAGGATATTCAGCAGGTCAGGAAGCATTGTAAATTGGCTGGATTTCTTTTGTACGCCTTTCCTCTATTAGCAACTTAATTACACCCTCAACCTGGCCTTATAATTGTCTATTGACGATGATCACAAGAACAAAACTCAAATTTTGATGAACTGTTAGTAACCACACTTTGTTCCATGGATTCTTGAGGCCAGGGAGACAGTGGAGTATGGAGCTGTGGTGGGATTTTCCAATGTTCTGTGAAGTCTGATTTTCTGCTCTGTCTACCTGTCATTCCACCTGTGCACAGGGACCAGAATTTGCAGTGTCTCCTGGGATCTCAGTGATCAGATTCCAGCACCTGTTCATGCCACCACGTGACAAATGGTACTATGTGGGGCTGGGGAGATGGCTCAACTGTTAGGAGCACTGGCTGCTCTTGCAGAGGACTGGAATTCAGTTCTCAGCACCCAAATGGTGGCTAACAACCATCTGTAATTTCAGTTCCAGGGAGTCTTACATCCTCTTCTGTTCTCCAGGGGCATTGCATGCATGGGTGCACTTACATACATGCAGGCAAAATACTCATACATACAAAATAAAAATAAATAATATGCATGCTACTGTGTGATTGTGAGGATTCCTTTACTGTTACCCTCTTGGATGATCCTACTGGAATATTTTCTGAGACTAGGACAGAAACACAGAAAAGAAGCCTGACTAATCGAAAGTCAGGGTAGCTCCAGAGCGCATGTGACGGTCAGTGCCAGCTTCCTGTGTCTCCAGCTCCCTGAAGGATGGGCTTTCAGGGTCCCCACAGTGCATCCTGCTCATTACAGGGATGTTTAGCAGAGCCGTCCCATGTTCAATGACTGCAGAAGAGTTCAAAGGAGACTAAAATCCCAAAATTCTTGCAGAATCATCTACTTTAACGTGCCTTGTGTCTGTTCTCAAAGAAACATGTGAAGTCTTGAGATGAGCCAGCAGACTGGCATGGGGGAATGGCCACCCACAAGCCCATACACCTTTGGATCGTCCAACGATGATTTCAGAATCAGTCTTTAGTGGGGTTGGAAGTCCACATGTGATGGCTCTGTTTCGCTTTAGCTGATAGAACAGTCACTTTCCATGGTTCACAGTGTTCACTTAGCGAGCCAAGGGAGAATCTGGCTGGGCGGGCGGGTGTGCAGTGGCTTGTCCCGTAGAAGCTGCTCTCACTCGCTCCCACTCACGTTGAGCCCCGTATGCTTTTGCCTCTGCTACTTTTCTGTCCCCAGTGTGACTTCAGCACTTCTAGCTTCTCACTGTTTTAGTTCTGTCCTAGCTTTCTGCTTGAGGCACTCTTCAGGTGTCAGTCTTCTAACCCATCTGTTCATCCGCCCGCCAATCCACCCAACTAACCACCACACCCATTCATCCGTGTGTGTGGAGCTCTCTGTCTGCTATTTATCTTCTACTACCTACCAGTAGTACGTAGTCCTCCACCAGTCCTCCCCATGACCGGTATTTTGTATCTATGTATCTATAGCCTCCCACCTATTCTCCATCTATCTGTCTTTCTGTCTATCCATCCAGCTGCCCATTCCTCCACCATACACTCATACAAACACCATCCATGTGTGTGTGTGTATGTATCCGTATGAGATTTTTATCATGTATATATTACTTATCAATTATCTACTATCATCTATTTATCTATGTGTCTAATTGTCTATCATCTCCCACATCTATCATATCTCTCTCATCTATCTATTCTCTGTCTATCATTGATCATCTATCTATCGTCTGTCTACCTATCTATTACGTATCAATCCTCTATCATCTATCTATCTATTCTCTATCATCTATCTATTATCTGTCTGTAAATCATCTATCTATCATTGTTCTATCTATAAATCCTCTATCATCTATCATCTGTCTTTCATCTGTTGATCTATCATCATCTATTATCTATCATCTATCTATCTATCTATCTATCATCTATCTATCTAATCTTGCTAATTATTAAAAGTCTTGGCTTAGAAATTAAATTAAATATGTGTCTGATCATAGTTTAAGAGCATTTAGTTTTGGCTAAATATACACATTTTTTAAAGTTTATTATTTTACTTAATGTATGTGAGTGTATTGGCTGTGTGTGTGCAAGTGTGTCCATCTCATCCAAGCCCTCTGAGGTCAGAAGAAGGTGGCAGATCCCCTGTAACTGGAGAAAAGAGTATTTGGCCCCCACAGGTGCTGGGAATCCAAGCTGGGCCCACTGGAAGAGCAACCAGGGCTTAACCACTGAGAAATCTCTCCAGCCCCAACAATTTTTTAAAACAACCACACCTGTATAACTCATTTTAAATAAATATTAAATAATGACCATACCTGAAGTTCATTTTTCTGCTATAGCCCAAAATAAACAACAACAACAAAAATCCAACAACCCCTGCCACATTATTGCTATCAATTTGTGAGAGATAAACAATGCCTGGCTAGTTTTGAAAACCAGACTTGAGCAGCAGCTGGTGTGACTTGCTGGACAAGGAAGCAGTGGTGAACCCTGGAGTCTCATTTCCCGGGCCAGACACAGCCGGTTCTTCCTTCAATTTTACTTAAAAAAAAATTTCCGGGGCGAGGGGGGCGGACTGGAGAGATGGCTCAGCGGTTAAGAGCATTGGCTGCCTTGCAGAGAACCCTGGTTCAATCCCAGCACCCACGTGGCAGCTCACAACCATCCTAACTCCAGTTCCAGGGGATTATTATTTTATAATAAATAAAGAGGTTTTAAAATATTTATTTTATTTTATGTGTATGAGTGTTTTGCCTGAACTTTTTGAGTAAGTTACCTGCATACAGTGCTCACAGAGGCTAGAAGAGGGTGTCAGATCCCCTAGAACTGGAGTTATCTGCCATGTGAGTGTTTGGGAACTGAACCAAGGTCCTCTGTAAGAACAGCCAGTGCTCCTAACTGCTGAGCCATCCCTCTAGCCCTGAATTTTCCTTTTCTACATGCTTATTCCCCTAGGTATTAGAGAAACATGAAAAAAAATGTAGTCCCTTAGTGTGAAACTAAACCCCTGAACCATTGCTAGTGTCCATTGTTTTGAGATCTTAGGTTAGTGACTTAAACTCCTTCTTTATATTTTCAAGGAAAGATAATTATGTTCTCTAAGAGAATCGTTAGGGAATCTCCTGGAAGAAAAAGTTCTGATGATCTGTAAGCACAGGTGATTAGGAAGCACAGAATGCGGGTGCACTCTGTCTTCAGTGACCGACTGTCTCGGTTGTTTTGTTGTTCATATTTAGGGGCCTCAAATTTAGGGGTCAAGGTTATCCCCACTTTATGCTTCCTAATCGCTGTTTTTATTAAAATGTAAGCAAACATCCAGCTCAGTGATTTTGAGATTTTTCAGACTCAGTGGCTTCATTATCGCAGAATGCACTCAGTGTCCTGATCCTTGCCAAGTCATCTTTTTATTTGTCAATAAAACTGAGTGAGCACTGTTGGTTACATATGGATTACATACTGCGTGGTGATACCCACATTTCCCCGCCTGACTTTACCATCCTGCCGACGTACCTGTGTCAGGGACAGTGTTAATGTTTTTATCGTAGTGAGATACTTGGGGCATAAACTTCCAGTTCAGTGGTGTGGAATGCACTCAGAGTCCTGAAACGATCACCATCCAGCTCCAGCATGCTTTCCCTGAGCCTACAAAATGACAGTTCCCCATTCCTCCCCAGACATGGAAATCCGAATTCTACTTCACCTATGTCAAGTAAAGCAGGTCTCTTCTGTTTACAGAGTGACTCAATTCTGTTCTTCTGTGTCTGGCTCATGTTGCTGACCACAATGCCTCAAGGATCATCTGCTGTAGTATTTCCTCAGTCCCTTCTCAGAGCCGAGCACTGCTCCAGTACATGTATAAATGGCATTTTGCTTATACATGCTTCTCCTGGACACCTGGATTGCTTACACACTTTAGCTACTGTGTGCAGCCAGGAGCTGCAGTGGACAGCTATGTTTCTCAGACTCTGTTTGGGGATGTAAATTCAGAAGTGGAATTGCTGGGTCACATGGAACTTCCACTATAGAATTTTTTTTTGTTTTATATTCTTGCTTAGTGTATATATGTATGTAGGTATGTGTGCATGCCAGAGCACACAATGGTGGTCAGAGCACAGCTTGTGGGAGTTGGTGCTCTCCTTCCATAGTGTAGGGCCTGGGGATCAAGCTCAGGTTGTCAGTCTTAGCTTCAAGGACCTTTGACCCATTGAGCCAGCTTGCTGGGCCCTATTTTTCAGTTTTGAGTACCCAGCATTCTGTTTCCAACAGTGATTTTGTTTCTTATTACCACCGGGGTGTCTGTCCCCTGTCATCTTCAACATTTGGTATTTTTTAGTTTCTAACATACTTTTAGCTTTTTCAGTTTTAGTGAAGATAAGATGAAAAGCTTAAGCCCTGGTCCGTTAGCAGAACTAGAAGGTTCCCCTGGGTGACCCGCATCACAGACCACAGTCCTTACTCCACCTAATGGGAACTACCAAACTTTCCTGGACATGTGGCCTGGCGTGAGTCGTGACTGCTTGGGGGCAGGGGAGCCACTGGACCTGTGGGACAGTCCCTGAAGTGTCAGGGTCAGAGCTTGAGCTCCACTGTCTTCCTGTGCAGTTTTTTCTGACTGTTCTGCTTTAGGCCTTCACATTTCATTGAATGAAACTTTGCTTTGCATTCACGAGAAACAACCACAGCTTTGTGGTGTTCCTAACTGTGCCTTCACCCAGCTTTGTGCAGGCAGGTGTGTGAAGCCGGTTCCTTCCCACAAGCTGTGCTGCAGACCTGGGTTTTCTGAGAAAGTGCCCTGGAGCCTCACGGACAAGGCCCGTGTCTGTTGTAATTTGTCATTCGTATGGTGGCCCTATGGGGACATACACTCTTTATGGTGGTTTTTGTCAGTTTCAAATTAAGCACTTTTCTCTCCTTCCTTGGCTACACTGTGTTAATGTTTTCAAGAGGTTTGGAGCTGTTCCGTGACCATCAGCTGTGCTCTGACCTCCACAGGGGTCATCATTTCCAAGCTGCTTATGGAAGCAAAGCTGGCCATCTGTCTACTTTAGTGTCTGCAAACCCAGTTCCTAGCTCCCTCTGTCCGTCCTCACTTTCAGAAAACTTTTTTTTTAAACCACATTCATTCATCCCCCCCCAAATAGGAGGAGGTTTCCAAGGCTAGCCCATGACAAGGTAGATGTGTGGCCTCAGAATGCCCTGTAAACAGAGCAGAAGGAGTGTGAGACTATGCCAGCTGTGTCCAGGTCGATCTGTCCTCAGGTGCATGTGTCCTCAGGTGGATGTGCCCTCGGGTGGACATGTCCTCAGGTGGATGTGCCCTCAGGTGGATGTGCCCTCAGGTGGACGTGTCCTCAGGTGGATGTGTCCTCAGGTCGATATGTCCTCATGTCGATCTGTCCTCCTCAGGTTCTATTCTGTGAACCTGCTTTTTAACCTATTGGTCAATTGATTGATTGATTGTTCCTGGCTCCTTACTATTTACAAAAATAAATCTGAGCATAGTGAGAGCTGGTGAGCAGTTTCCTGCGTTCAGTGACCAAGAGGACTCTGCCCCTTGAGATCTGAGCCCCGCACAGCTTTGCATGCACCATCAGATTCAGAAAGGTGTTTTAACATCTCTAGCACCCAGGTTCTCCAGAAGTCATACTAATAGTAAGAGTCTAGCTCAGGATATCCTGAGGACTGAACGAGGACATGTACATGAAATAACTTTTCGCACTCTCAGGGGCTTTATATCTGACCAGTGGATGCAAGGCATTCTGCTGATAAAGGTGAGGGTCGGGGTACGGTGACGTTGAAGGCTCTGAGTGCCTGGTCCCTCACCCCCTTTCTGCATAGGATTTTCTGAGTCTGTGGCCAGTGCCATTGGGTGTTCAGTCCTTGTCTGTGGAAGGTCACAGAGCTTGTGGGGCTAGAGCACTGCTGGCTCTGAGAATATTCAGGGTTAGGCTTCACACCTCTGAATTTTGGTGCAGTTCATCCTAATTTCTGTTGATAATGGCAGGAGGGATCTGAGAGATGACTATCACATCTCCCTGTGTGTATGTTAAAAAGTCTGGCATTGACTTACCAGTCTAAAGGCCTTTAAGTTGATTGCCAGGGAGAATGACTGTTTCTCCTGATGAAATGGTAAGTGACCATCTACTTAGGGCAGAATGGGAGCAGGAGACTTGGCAGGTTGTGTCATACAACCCACCGAGGTCACCCTGCTGAGCATTCATGAGGCTCTCCTTTCACAGGGGAGGACAGAAAGGCTGATGTAATTTGGTAATCTTTCCAAGTCATACACAAATAAAAAGCCCAAACTTCTCCATGTTTAACATGCTTATTTCATGTTCTTCCACCCATCACATCCTGGTTCCCTAAAGCATGCTAATGTCTATTAAGTGGACACTAATCACACAGTGCTTTAACTACCCCTACACACGAGCATGTGTCATGAAGTTTCAACACCAGTGCTCATGTTCAGGGGAAGCACGAAGCACATACATGATTCAGGCTGCACAGGCATCTCGAACCCTTGGCTAGCCTGTCCCTTCCTTTCTCTAGTCCTGTTTGCTTTCTCCTCATGTTTGAGTACATAGTCCAGGAGAGGACTTGGCTCCAAAGCCAGGAGACCAGAACCTCATGCCCATCTGCTCCTAAGGTAGAAGAAGTCGTTAAAAAAATTCTCATTAAAATTATCTGAGTATGTCAGCTACTCAAGTGATTAAGGAGTGTTTCTAGACTTTCTCCAAATAAAGACTAGACACATTTATTTACCTGTTTTCTTTAATATCTCCACTAATGCCCAGTGAACCTGAAGTTGCTTATTCCTGAGTCAAGGCATGTCCTCTTTTAAGTGGAAATATTGAGTCCTAGTTTCACCTTCCACTTCTAACTATTATAAATGTATATTACAGAGGCCTGGAGACGTGGCTCAGCTCTTAAGACCACTTGCTGTTCTTCGAGAGGACCCAGGTTCAATTCCTAGCATCCACGTGGCAGCTAACAACCATTACTCCAGTTCCAAGGCATACAATGCCCTCTTCTGGCCTCTGCAGGCCATGCATGCCATGATGCCTTTACATACATGCAGGCAAAACGCTCATACACATAAAATAAAAATAATACATATAATGTTTTAATAAATAATATAGATTATAGAGTACATGAAATCAGGAAGGGGGTATTAAGGGGGTTCAGATGGGAGGGGTTTTAAATATGATCAAAATGTATGAAATTCACAAAAATTCAATAATAAAAACAAAAAGAAAAGAAAAAAACTGAATCAAAATATCAAATCAAAATTCAAAAGTAAGAGAGGAGTCTAAATACGATCAAAATATATTGTATGACATTCATAAAAAATCAATAAAAAATAAAAGTGAATAAAAATAAAAATAAAAAGCCCAAATCCAAAAGAAAACAGAAGCCAGCTGGACCCCGAAGCACACAGCTGATCTTCCCTGGGAGTCACTGACTTTCCCTCTGACTGCAGGCCATGTAGACATGTGTCAAACTACAGGCTGGTAATTTTATCTTCCTGATCCATAATTGTTTTAGCTAAAAAAATAATGGTCAGTCCCAGCACTTGGGAGACAGAGGCAGGCAGATCTTTGTGAGTTCAAGTCCAGCCTGGTCTACATAGTGAGTTCAGATCAGCTGGGACTACAGGGAGACCCTGTCTCAAAAAGACAAAAATAAAGTAATAATAATAATAATGGTCAATGTAAATTCACACCTGCATGTCAGGTAGGACAGTGGTTTGCCTTAGGTCATTTCTTGGCTGCCTCCCCCTTCTCAGTCCCTTCCTTCCTGGTCCTAAAGGATGAGTCTTACTAGCTATGATGGTGGCGGGTGCACTGATGGTCTTAGGTAAGCCATCTGGTTTTTTTAGCCTCTTTTTGTTCATATATCAAAATACCCAACACTGAGTAATTTAAAGAGTCCATTTGGCTCATAGTTTTGGACTCTGGAAGTCCTGACTCTAGGGTGCCAGCTCAGGGTTCTCTGGCTGTGTTCTCACACAGCAGGAGCATCATGGTGGGAGCTTGCTTGTGAGCAGGTGATCCCACGCTGCCAAAGGAAGCCAGGGAATTTGGAGGGGCCCGACTTGCTCCTCTAAGACCCTGTCACCTCTCAAGAGAACTAACCGAAATCCAAGGAGAACACCTCCCTTTCAGAGTGACAGCCCACCCGCTAAACTCCCAACACTTAGTGGCAGAAAACCTGGGAACCACATGCCCAGCACAGGAGCCCATAGTGGACACATGACACTGAATGCACAGCATCTTTGAATGGAACTTCCTGTTCCTTGAGGGAAGTGGGTCAGAACATGTGGAAATCAAAGGGGAATGAAGCAGAGGAGAGCAACTATGGACTCCAAGACTGGTGCTTGTGGGTCCTGAGGCTGAAACCACCGTTGTGATGACCGCTGTGATGTGAGGAAGTGTCTTACCCTTCCTCTTCCTGTGTAATGTCACAGGAGATGGCAGGTGTGACCGCTGCCTGACCGCATCACCTGACAAAATGTGTCAGCCTGTGACGACCCTGCATGAGCAACATCGCCTGGGACGTAGAGCCTGCTCCATGCAGTGTTTTATGCAGAGGCATTTCTGCCTTTAAGAGGAGCTTTCCTGTGTTTCTCAGGAACATTTCACTTCTTAATATTCTGAAAATGCCTGTGTCTATGCCACGCCCACAGAGCAGAAGAAGTAGCTTGTATAAAAATCCAAGGCAAACTTTACAGCGTCCTATAAGACTAAGCATGGTCTCCCTCTCCTTCCTCTTCAGCTGTGTCCTGTGGAATTCCAGAGGCCCCAGGAAACGGCTCATTCACGGGTAATGAGTTCACCTTGGACAGTAAGGTGACATATGGATGCAGGGAGGGCTTCAAGCTGGAGACCAGTCAGCAGGCCACAGCCGTGTGCCAGGAGGATGGGCTGTGGAGTAACCGAGGGAAGCCACCCACTTGCAGACGTAAGTGTTCAAGTCCACTCGCCAATCTGTGGGGACTTCACTGAGACCTATGTACACTGGGGGCAGCGGGGTGGAGAGCTGGCTGACAGCACCCCATGGTGTGAGGCTGTGGTCCCTTCCGGCCTAACAACACAGCTTCCTCTTTGGAGACAACTCCAGTGCTCAAAATGAGCTTAGTAGTCATGAAAAGTAGCCCAGTGACTCGTGTGGATTCCATCGCTAACTGCACAGTGTAACATACCACCAAATACTGTTCTGGATACCACGTCCATGTGGAGAGATGGAGCTGGAGGCTCCTGAGATGCTGGGCTCAGCAGCACATTGCCCATAAGATGGTAAAACACAACCCAGGCCTCATTCTCCTCTGCATCTGTCATGTGGGCTTTGAGTTCTTTGAAAGTGGAGGTGATGCTTTATCTGTGTGTACCACCAACTCTGCGTAGGTTTTGCTGAGCAGCAAGGAAAGCCATTTTTCTAGAAAGCTGTTTACAGTGCACGATGATTTCACTTTTTCTTTTATTTTCTTCTACTACTTAAAAAAATTTTTTACAAATTTCCTACCATACATCTTTATTATATTTAGACCCTTCCCGTATCTGTGCTCCCCCATACTCCACCCAGTCAAATGTGGGAAGTTTGAATCCAATGCTAAATCTCATCTTAGAAAATAGACAAGTCAGGTTTAGAGAACTGGCTTAATGGTTAGAGAGAACTTGTTCAATGGTTAGAGCAATGGCTGCTCTTGCAGAGGACCTGGGTTTGATTCCCAGCACCCACCTGGTGACTAACAACCATCCATTTGTAACTCTAGCTTCAGACCTGGCATTGCATGACATGGGTGTGCTTAATGTGCATGAGGGCAAAACACTCATGCATGTAAAATAAGAGAAATTAAAAATAGACAATTCCATGATTAGAAGCTAAGCTTAACAAAAGTTACACATGAATACATTCATGCAAACATACAGATATATGCATGTACATGCAACACATGTACACACATGCATAGACACACATGCATGTACACATACATGATTTCTACAGCAAGAATTTCAGTGCAAGCATATTAAAATTCTTAAATTAGAACCAACCTTCCCTTCCAATATTGAAAATCTTAAACTATGTAATACTTATATATAATATTATTTTTTCAACAATGATATTACTAAAAGAGATGTGCTTGGCCTTCAATTATAGAGTAAATTTGCTCTTCCCTTTTTGTATATTTTAGTCATATTAGTTTTAAAGTCCTTGGGTGGAGAGGTGGGAAGGATGTGGGGGATAAGGAGCCGTTCATTGCGTTCATGCCCTTTTCATTTGCATAATTTGGGTTTTTATTCCACGGTCAAGTCAAACAGGTGACACTGAGAACTGATGCTATTTATTGGGTTTTCCCATCATTTCATATCCCATTGCCTGTGGGAGATGAAGGTTCCATAGGGGATGGTGGATTTAAGTGTTCATTTCACTCTGAGGGGTAGAGATGGTTAACATTAAACTGTTTTCATAGTAAGCAGAGACAACTGTGAGGAAAACCTACTTTAATTTTTGCCTCGGGGAGGGTGATTCCTACACTTAACTTCAGCTGAAGAAATTAGCCAGAGTTTGCACAAAACGTTACCCCTTAGACAATGTGGTAACCGTTAAATTTTGATATATATTTGTGTATGTATGTGTGTATATGTATGTGTTTCTCAAGCTATGCTGTGCTGATGTGAAACAGCTTCTAGTGTTTCCTTAACAATTTCAGCAATTCGTAGATTGACCCACTGAAGCTCAAGGGATAAGGGAGCCTTCAGCTCTGTCAGGCGCTGGTGGTGGGTGGTGAACACAGCCACTGCAGCTCACCCACGCTTGTCGTGGATGAAGGCTGGGATCATTAAGAGTTTCTCTTCGGATTCTTCCAGTCACGGTGCAAATCTCCCACACAGATGTTGAGGCTCATTTCTTTCCATTTTAATTATTTACCAAGACTGAATCTGGATCATTGAAGATAAGATTCATGCTGATGTATCAGTACGACCAGTGAGGACCAGTGATATTAATGCACTGGGTTTGAGAGTTTGACAGAATGACGAGTGGATTTACGTTATGCACGGCCTGTTTAGAAGGAAGCAAGGCCATGAAGGTAACCATGTAATAAAGCGCTAAGATGCAGTCCCGGCAGATGGGCAGTTTTCAGTTGATGCTGTTAGCGAAGCACGTTAGTTATTAATCATTTGTGTGGACCTACTATGCACCGGGTACTCTCATGGCTTTTCATGGTTAAATGAAATGCGAAGTTGTCATAAGGACAGGAAGCTACAGTTAGAGTAAACAGCTTTGTAGGACCTGTAGAGAGCCCAATGAGAGAAAGAGATGAGGAAGATACAGACGTAGTTATTTCAACATGTTAGCAAATGTGTGTACGTCATGTACAGTGTGTGCAGTCATCCTTGGTATCTATGTTGAATGGATGTCAGGACACCTATGGATACAGAAACTTTGTAGAGACTCTCATCTCTTATTTAAAATGCCTCAGTATTTTCCCATAATCTTTGATTTACTCTTAAATACTGACAATACCTGATCACGTGGAAATGTCAGGTTAGTACTTGTGATACTGTGTCATTTAGGGAATAATGAGTAGCCTGAAAATATTCAATCCACATCCTTCCATTAGGAGGATTTCAACCTACTGTTGGTTGAATCTACAATGTACACATATTGAGAGCCAACTGTGTAAGGTGTGTGTGTGTGTGTGCGTGCGTGTGTGCATGTGTAGATACATTTATCCGCATAGGTAATGCATATACTATATTCAATATATGCAGGCAATGCATGTATGCCTGCTTATGAAATATACAGCATGTATGAAATGTTTGGCCTAGAAAGTGCTACGTGATTGTCTTTATCTAGTCACAGAGAAATATCTGATATTTTCCTTTGATACACATTTTATCACAAATTAAGTCATGAACATGCTGAGTTATGAAACCTGCTATTCACGGAGCGCACTAAGATTTCTCTGCATGCTACGTATATTTTAAGCACTGTATGTGCTTGAATTATTTGGATCCTCTTGAGAAACAAAGTACGTTCGCAGTACAACATCAGATGGAGAGCATAACACTGGGCAATCCCCTGAATGTTACCCAGGTACCTGGCAGAGTCAGTACCAGAGGGACCCCTTTCTCACGTGACCATGGTTGTCTGTGTGGAGCATGTGTAAAGTGTCCTCCTAGCTCTCTGCGGTATGGACAAGGGATTCAGTTAATGTGCTAACAGGGCAAGGGCACAAAGGCTACCTAGAAGCTGTTGGGGAGAATTTACTACACCTGTTTTGGAACTGATAATTGTAATCTGTGAGCCTTGATGAAAAGGTTAGTGATAAGATAGCCAAGATAGTTGTGTGGAACTTTTAGCTGAATTTTGTCTGGGACAAACTGCAAATGCATGTTTTGTAATGAAGCTTAGAAAACTTTTGAAGCAGTTGAAAGTATATCTTTAGTAGAAAAAGCGAATTATATCAACCACATAATGAAATGTAAGAATTAGTTAGAAGTTTTTGTCAATAGAGTGTATTGCCTATTGACTCACCATTGACCGAAGGTGAGGCTGTTATTGGTCACACCCTGAGAGAGAACATTTCACTGAAAAGGAATCATAGGTGCTGATTATTGACAGTAAGCACAGAAAAAGCAAATGTTTCTTTATCATCAGGGTGTAAAAGATAGTAAAAAAGCAGTCTTTTAAACCAATAACATACTGGTTTCGAAGACCTAAGGAAGGAGAGCGAACTTCAGGTATGATTGCTAAGCATTCAGAAAGCCAGTTACACCAATCTCGTACTTGTAAGCACTGTGTAATGTTTAGAGTAAGCTTGATCATAAACTAAATGCTCTTAGATAAACCTTGATCACATTTATTTCATTTTTAAGTTAATTCCTATAACAGTTCACAAGAGTAGATCAATAACTTAATAACTTTAAGTAGGGGTTTGATTCCATTTTCACTCTAGAAATTTTATATTATAT
>NW_008356852.1:66271-74973 GCF_000622305.1 Nannospalax galili
TTCAAATCTCCATAACCTAAAATTTCTTTAGTTTTTCTTTCTATCCTGGAAATATCTAGCCTTCTTAATCTTCATATACAAATCCTTCATAAAGCATTTCCATTCTCACACATCCTTTAATATTTTGTCTTACTTACTGGTTATCTTCATGGTATGAGATATAATAACATTAACAAATTTATCATCTGTTCTGACAACTTTCTCCCTGGGGGGATGAAGCAATGTCTGTGCCTTCAAAAGTTTTCAATGACAAACCAATATTTGATTCCACCAAATTTACCACTGGGAATCAATGAGTTTATTGGTCTTTACTTACAGAGCATACGTGTGGAGTTGTATAAGGAGTAATAAAACTATTTTCACAATTGAGCTAAACCTGGAATCTGACTATTATCATCTAAATCAGCATCTGAGAAAACAGAAATGTCTTTCATGGTGCAAGCTAACAGTTTTGTTGGAAGCAGTGCTCATGAGTCTGTGGCTATCTTTTATATTCCTCATATTCTGTCTAAGTCTACAGCTTCAATTATAGATTAATCTAATCTCATGTAACTGTCAGTAGTGATAAACAAATCCTCTATTTTCCCAGGACTAGGGAGGGAGCTGGCCTGCCACTTTCATTATCATAGACCATGGCCTATGGTGGCTCTAGTTCTTTGTAACCTGGGACTGAACCTTAGAGAGGTTTCCCATGAAAGCACATTTCTCAAAGCAAAATAAGTCATCCTATTAGACACATTTCTATCATAAAATAAATGATAGCAACATTGTTGAGAATATTTTGCCCTTTAGCTGTTCTCAAGGGCATAATGCCTTGACCTGTTTTATTTTCCTGTGTTGTGTGTGTGTGTGTGTGTGTGTGTGTGTGTGTGTCACAGAGTCAGGGGGCCAGCCAGACTCAGGAGACAGGTTTTGAAGGACACACTGAGACAAAAATGCTTGGGTCTGAAGTTGGAGGGACAAATCCCATCTCCAGACCCAGCTTCTCAGTGAGCTCAAATAGCACATGGCAATTCACTAATATAATATACACACAAAAGGCATTGTTTTCTGTGTAAAGGTGAACCCAGTGGTTTGCACTGGATAAGAGATTTATTGTTATACCAAGTGACAACTGGCTGGATCCAAAGTACCTGCCCTCCTTATAGCGTATATAGATTTGTCTACTTAAGTCTTATAATCTCTTGGATCTTGTATTCGGAATGGAAATTGATAAAAATCACAATAGTTGATTTTTGAAGGGCCATTTTCTCTAGTCTCTAAACCTTATGAGATCATGAGTGTGTGGTGGTTGGCACACCTGAGAAGCTAACAGAAGTATCTGCCTTTACCAGTGTCTATCCTGAGATTCTCCCTGGCTATCCTTGGGGTGACCAGATGCCTGAAAGCTTATACCACAGTCACTTGGCTTGTGTCTGTAAATGGAGTCAGACAACATGAAAAACTTAATAAGTACCTTCTCTCCTATAAAGAGATTAAATTGTAGGGTAATTTAATTCTCCGGTTGCCATTTCCATCAGATCCACTTTTCATCTTCTAGTTTAACTTTTGGCCAGGCCGAGAGCAGAAACCTGTCAGGCATTTGTTTTTCTTTGATCTCTGGGTCAAACAGACACAGGCTAAGGATGCCTTGATACCCCTCAGAAAGACAAAAGGGACATGTATAAATTTCCCTTGCCATGCTCTTCACAGTATCCTCCAGCCTTTCCTTGGTCTTCCCTCCCTGTGAGCCACCACAGGAAAGCTGCTTTTCTCACTGTTGAGGCCTCAGTTTTCCTGTGTCTCATCCTTCTTTATTGGGGACCACAAAGAAGGTGGAGAATATTCAAATTCATTTACCCTTTTAAAAGTATTTTATTATTTATTTTATGTATATGAGTGTATCACCTGTATGTATGTAAGTATACCCATGTGCTACAATGCTTGCAGAAGTCAGAAGAGAGCATTGGATTCCCACTGGAACTGGCATTACAGACAGTTGTTAGCTACCATGTGAGTGCTGGGAACTGAACCCGGGTCCTCTGCAAAAGTAGTCAGTGCTCTTAATCGCTGAGTCATCTCCCCAGACCCAAATTCATTTACTCTTATCGATGTAATTCTTTAATAATACCATGTGATCTTAATAAATTTTTAAATTTTTACCTAATTAATCTTATCCTGCTTATATAGGGTACACCATTCAGAAAACCTCTGTAGTAAATATTGGCTCTCATGTATCAGAAAAGTCAGCCAGCTTCTAGTGGTTATATAAATTAAGGAAGGCCTCTTAGCTCCTTGTGGACAGAACCTGTAATATCCCCTTAAATGTTCCTTTTGAACTTTTTTGAAATTTACAATCTGTCCGTCTGTATTCCATTTCTCAAATTAGGTAAGAGGCAAGCATGTTAGTGCTCAGGGTGAATTCTTTCAAAGAGCACTACCAGTCTGGCTGTCTGGAGGAGAAGAGCCACATTTAATTTACATAATCTTAGATTATGCCCATAATCTAGAGAATGCAGAACACAGAAAACAATAACTCCTGGAAGACTTTGCAAAAGGTGATACCAGGTTACTACCTTTAACCTATCCGTGTAATTGAAATTAGAAAGAGAATTCAAAAGAACCTGTAGAGATGATATCAGAATGCCCCTCATTCTGCAGTGAGTACACAAATGACTTCTTCCAATACACTTTAAATCTCTCTTAGTTCATCATCTGTTTGAACTCTAGATAACTGTTATGATCGTCAATGCAAGTATCTTGTTTGTGTTTGTATCATGGAAACTATACATTGTCTATGACTTCAACTCCTTTGATATGAGAGGTAAATCTTGGGGGTCGAAATGGTGTTGGCTACGTCATCAGTGAACGGCAGTCCCCGTGTGTGTCGGGATGGGTTGGTGCAGGTACTTCCTTGTAGACACTCGAATAAAATAAAATGGTTCCGTTGTAAATTGTTTTATTTATGGTGAAAGGAAGGAGTCATGTATTTCTATAAAAACACAAACAGAGGGCATGGAAGTTTCACAGGCAAGCTGGACACAAGTTATCAAGCTGAAGCATATTTAATTACAACGACAATTTAGTCATAGGTGTCAAAATATTCATAGTAAATGCGTACTCACACAGCCTTGCTTTCCCGTGCTTCCCAGATAAAAGAAATAAGATGGTGGTGATGGTGCTGGTAGTGATGGTGGTAGTGATGGTGGTAGTGATGATGGTAGTGATGGTAGTGATAGTGATGGTGATGGAGGTGGTAGTAATGGTGGTGATGGTGGTGGTGATGGTGGTTGTTGTAATGGTGGTGATGATGATGGTGATAGTGATGGTGATGGAGGTGGTAGTAATGGTGGTGATGGTGGTGGTGATGGTGGTTGTTGTAATGGTGGTGATGATGATGGTGATAGTGATGGTGATGGAGGTGGTAGTAATGGTGGTGATGGTGGTGGTGATGGTGGTTGTTGTAATGGTGGTGATGATGATGGTGATAGTGATGGTGATGGAGGTGGTAGTAATGGTGGTGATGGTGGTGGTGATGGTGGTTGTTGTAATGGTGGTGATGATGATGGTGATAGTGATGGTGATGGAGGTGGTAGTAATGGTGGTGATGGTGGTGGTGATGGTGGTTGTTGTAATGGTGGTGATGATGATGGTGATAGTGATGGTGATGGAGGTGGTAGTAATGGTGGTGATGGTGGTGGTGATGGTGGTTGTTGTAATGGTGGTGATGATGATGGTGATAGTGATGGTGATGGAGGTGGTAGTAATGGTGGTGATGGTGGTGGTGATGGTGGTTGTTGTAATGGTGGTGATGATGATGGTGATAGTGATGGTGATGGAGGTGGTAGTAATGGTGGTGATGGTGGTGGTGATGGTGGTTGTTGTAATGGTGGTGATGATGATGGTGATAGTGATGGTGATGGAGGTGGTAGTAATGGTGGTGATGGTGGTGGTGATGGTGGTTGTTGTAATGGTGGTGATGATGATGGTGATAGTGATGGTGATGGAGGTGGTAGTAATGGTGGTGATGGTGGTGGTGATGGTGGTTGTTGTAATGGTGGTGATGATGATGGTGATAGTGATGGTGATGGAGGTGGTAGTAATGGTGGTGATGGTGGTGGTGATGGTGGTTGTTGTAATGGTGGTGATGATGATGGTGATAGTGGTGGTGGTGGTGGTGGTGGTAATGGTGGTGATGATGATGGTGGTAGTGGTGGTGGTGGTGGTGGTTGTAATGGTGGTGATGATGATGGTGATGGTGGTAATGGTGATGGTGGTAATGGTGGTGATGGTGGTGGTGATGGTGGTAATGGTGGTGATGGTGATGGTGGTGGTTGTAATGGTGGTGATGATGATGGTGATAGTGGTGGTGGTGGTGGTGAAAACGCTCTGTTCTTTATGTGTTATTCCCCACAGCTTCTTCCAGCAGATCCATGTTTCCCCCTCTCCCACTTTTGATATTGTCAGTTTCTTAGGGTTGAACCTGGAGAGGAAATAAAATATAATCAGCCTAAACCAGAGCACCCACCACTCTCCCTAAGCAATGTCTGTTACGATACCAGGCAAGGGTCTGAGTGGGCTTTTGCATGTGCATGCTGCACTTGTATAATAAAAGCACATGCAGTGTGAGGTGCTGTGTACATGTGTGCCTGCACACATGTCAGCCTGGCTGGTGTTTGTGCACACGGGTACTGGGAAGCAGCTGATTCTTACGCTAGCACTTCGTTTGTCTCTTTCAAGTTTTCCCCAGAAAACAAAATTCAATCAGCTTTCACTTTCTCCCGGCCTTGTTGCAAACACTGCGGCATCCGGCCTGACTCCTGCGTCCCTTTCATCCTATTGGCTGTATTTTATTTGACTGTCAGAAATAGACAGGAAACTGGGAAACCACAGAAAAGAGAAGAAGCAGCTGTGTTTCTGGGGACTGGATGGTGATGGTGATGGTGGTGGTTGTAATGGTGGTGATGATGATGGTGATAGTGCTGGTGGTGGTGGTGAAAATGCTCCGTTCTCTATGTGTTATTCCCCACAGCTTCTTCCAGCAGATCCATGTTTCCCCCTCTGCCCTACACTTATTCTGTCAGTTTCTTAGGGTTGAAACTGGAGAGGAAATAAAATATAATCAGCCTAAACCAGAGCATCCACCACTCTCCCTAAGCAATGTCTGTTACGATACCAGGCAAGGGTCTGACTGGGCTTTTGCATGTGCATGCTGCACTTGTATAATAAAAGCACATGCAGTGTGAGGTGCTTGTGTGCATGTGTGCCTGCACACATGTCAGCCTGGCTGGTGTCTGTGCACACTGGAACTGGGAAGCAGCTGATTCTTACACTAGCACTTCGTTTGTCTCTTTCAAGTTTTCCCCAGAAAACAAAATTCAATCAGCTTTCACTTTCTCCCGGCCTTGTTGCAAACACTGCGGCATCCGGCCTGACTTCTGCGTCCCTTTCATCCTATTGGCTGTATTTTATTTGACTGTCAGAAATAGACAGGAAACTGGGAAAGCACAGAAAAGAGAAAAGGCAGCTGTGTTTCTGGGGACTGGAGAACGCACCACAGTGCTTTTCACTGTATTCCAACCTGCACATTCGTTCCTGGACCCAAACCCATGCTCCGAGCCAGACTCTCTGCACACTGCCTCTCTGAAGGCCAAGCTTTGCGTGTTCACCTCACATGCAGTAGCACTGCAGCCCTTGGTGTCCACCGTGTGCTTTTCCAAAGGTGCCGCACGGCCTCTTCACCACAAACCCTGTTAGGGCAGATGGAAGGCTGCGGCAGCCTGAGGTGCCCTTCTGGGGCAGAGGGCAGTGTTAGGGCATGCTGGTAGAGTGGCTTTCTGGGAGGACCACCTTATGCCGCTGCAGAGTTCCAGGTGTGTCTTAATGAGGCTTTGTGAGCTGTCACCCAGAGATCTGTGGAGATACAAGTTATTTGTAAGATGCTTGTGAGCAAGATGTCTTTAGGAGATCAAGTTCCAGTTCTTGATTTAAATTATTTTTGTTTGGATATTCGTGCCATGAAATTTGGGCTCCACAGGCAGAAGAGTCCTTACAATGGTGAAAAATACCAGCTTTAGCCCTGAGAAAGAACAGCTAAAATCTTCAGTGTTGGTCATCCCTGTGCCCCTCACACTCTGCACCAGCTCTGTCGGCATGGACATCCTGTGTGATCACAGCACTTCTTGATCCAGTGCGCCCATCTGTGACCTCCCTCACCCACCCCTGAGAAACACTGCTCTGTCCTCTGTTTCTACAGACTTGGCATCTATTTGCGTCAGGTGCTCCGGGAGCATCCACTGGTCTCCTGTGGGGACTGGGCACTGTTTTTGCAGGGATTCAAGTGTGTCACACTATCAAAGGCTGCCTCTTTCATTATAGCACAGAGGAAATTCTACCCCATCATCCAAGCATGCCACCTGGACTCTAGCACTTGAAATATGCCCTGGATTATTCAAACAAAACTGTGATACACATTAAGTATCGTTTTTCCCGAACAGCGTGCAGAGTTCCAGGGGGGTCTTAATGAGGCTTTGTGAGCTGTCACCCAGAGATCTGTGGAGATACAAGTTATTTGTAAGATGCTTGTGAGCAAGATGTCTTCAGGAGATCAAGTTCCAGTTCTTGATTTAAATTATTTTTGTTTGGATATTCATGCCGTGAAATTTGGGCTCCACAGGCAGAAGAGTCCTTACAGTGGTGGAAAATACCAGCTTTAGCCCTGAGAAAGAACAGCTAAAATCTTCAGTGTCGGTCATCCCTGTGCCCCTCACACTCTGCACCAACTCTGTCGGCATGGACATCCTGTGTGATCACAGCACTTCTTGATCCAGTGTGCCCATCTGCAACCTCCCTCACCCACCCCTGAGAAACACTGCTCTGTCCTCTGTTTCTACAGACTTGGCATCTATTTGCGTCAGGTGCTCCGGGAGCATCCACTGGTCTCCTGTGGGGACTGGGCACTGTTTTTGCAGGGATTCAAGTGTGTCACACTATCAAAGGCTGCCTCTTTCATTATAGCACAGAGGAAATTCTACCCCATCATCCAAGCATGCCACCTGGACTCTAGCACTTGAAATATGCCCTGGATTATTCAAACAAAATTGTGATACACATTAAGTATCGTTTTTCCCAAACAGCGTCTTTGAAGACATAAAAACCACTGAAAACATCCACTCTGTCAGATAAAGGCAAGATGGATGTTGTGTTCATGTCCATTTCTGTCTTCCTGTTTCCTCCCAGGGGCCTCCTCTTCTTGGTCTTGATCCTCTCTGTGGCTTCTGTGCCACTGGGCCACTTCAGCCCCCAAAAGTTAGTGCTTGTCATGACCCTGCAAAGGTGAGGTCATACACATAACTCTCTGAAGTACACACTGTAGTTGTTTTATTTGTTTATCATTACTAATCTTTTTTTTTCTTTTTTTAAAATAAATGATTTAATGAGAATTTCATACATGTACACAAGGTGTTTTGATCAAATCCATGCCCACTCCCTCCCTTCCAGCTCCTCCTATATCTCCCCATCACTTTTTCCTGATGACTTCATGTACTCTTTCTCCTTCTTTGACTGATTTATTTTTTAATGGAGTTTTGGCTAATTTAACATTCCCACCTCTGAAGAGGTAACCCCAAAATCTTTTAAGAATTAGATAAAAGCTCCCAAATATATTTGACATTTTTTGGTCTTTGGAACTGAGTATGTTGCTAAGAGGCCCAAGGACATTATGACTTTTAGCCAAGGAATTGGCCGCTGTGGCTTCTTCCATGCTGAACAGGGATGTGGGGTGAGGCAATTGGAGTACCCCTTCAGTGGGTCTATCTAAAAGACTCCCAAATTGCATAGCTCTTATTTCAAGGAAAAGAAAGTTCTTGGATTGTGAATAGGAGGTGTGAAGGAGAAGTAAAGACAAGAGTAATTAGCATTACAAGTTCTAGACAGGAAACTAGCAAAATGTCAGAACAGGGCAATTTTCAAATGTTCATATGAGAGTCCATTGAAATTTCTTGACAAGGGCTTCCAAAAGCATCCCTCTATTGGGTTCCTCCTCGTTTTTCTTTTGTCTTCCAAGGCTGGACTCTAGAGTGATGGACTCAGGATTTGCTTTCAGGTATTTTGATAGCTGTTGGAATGGTTAGAATCAGTGTCAGTTCCCGCTCAAAGGCTTCTAGATAGGGGGAGAAAACACATTTATCCAGCATTTTAGAACAATAGCGGATTGTCTCCCTTAGCTACAGGTGAGCACTACAGTATTGGAGACCAAGATTTCAAGTCTTACATCTGAGCAGCACTTTCTGTTTAAGAACAAAATCCTTAATATATAATTGTCTAAATAATTTTTTATAGACTTAAGCCCAATGTCTGGGAAATGTAATCCCTTGAATTCTTAAAGAAATATACTGATGACTTTACTCTGGTTATACTTTCCTTTTGGGTGTTTAAGAACATACAGTTGGCCCAAATAAATCAGGTTATTTTTTACACTTAAGGTCATTTGAGGATCTGTTTCTCAGGGGTCACATGGGCTTGGGAGGAGCTCCTGGCTCCTTTCTTTTACCAGTTCCATCTACGTGAAGATAAATCAAAGGTACTGCTCGAACATTGTTGGCTTCTCTTAGAAGCACGGAGGAAATGATTCCTCCGTGTTGACCCTCCTCTCTATAGACTGGACACTGGTTCAAGTCCATCTGGTGGGGTCTCCTTGGCCTCCTTGATCAAGAGGTCAGATG
>NW_008356852.1:76230-77609 GCF_000622305.1 Nannospalax galili
ATGTTTCTTTACTGCTGAATAGAACTCCATTGTGTAAATATGTCACGTTTTTGTTAACAACTCATATTTGAGGGTCACTTAGGTTGCTTCCATCTCTTAGCTATTGTGAAAAGAGCAGCAACAAACATGGATGTACAAGTGTCTCTGCAATA
This sequence comes from Nannospalax galili, assembly GCF_000622305.1. Classification (NCBI taxonomy): domain Eukaryota; kingdom Metazoa; phylum Chordata; class Mammalia; order Rodentia; family Spalacidae; genus Nannospalax; species Nannospalax galili. The sequence goes on from NW_008356852.1 coordinate 76,383, forward strand.
GGATGTGTCCTTTCGGTATATGCCCAGGAGTGGTATAACCGGGTCATATGGTAGGTTCATTTTTAGTTTTTCAAAAGTTCTCCACACTGTTTTCCATAGAGGCTGCACAAGTTTGCAATCCCGCCTGCAGTGAATGAGTGATCCCCTTTCCCCACATCCTCACCAGCATTTGGTATCATTTGTTCTCTTGATCCTAGCCAGTCTGATTGGAGTTAAGTGATAATTTAGGGTGGTTTTAGCAAGTTCATCCTCTGAGGTCTAGTCAGCTTATCTAGAGTCCCTCACCTTTAAGAAGATAAGCTCTTCCTCACCCAGCGGTAATCACCTGTCAATAATTCTTTGAGATTGGGGCCTCCCGTCCATTTCTACATTTCTGTGTTCTTTGTTTTTTGAGTTCTTTATATATTCTGGATGTTAAACCTCTGTCAGAAATGTTACTGGTGAAGATTTTCTCCCACTCTGTGGATTTTCTCTTCACTTCCTTGGTTGCTTCTTTTGATGTACAGAAGCTTTTTAGTTTAATGAGGTCCCACTTGTTGATTCTTGACCTTAATTCCTGAACAACTGATATCCGATTTAAAAAGTCCTTTCCTACACCTATATCTTGTAGATTATTCCCAATATTTTCTTCTAACCATTTCAGAGTTTCAGGTTTCACAGTGATGTATTTGATCCATTTGGAGTTGACTTTTATGCAAGGTAAAAGTTAAGGATCTAGTTTCATTCCCCTATAGGAGGAGATCCAATTTTGCCAGCACCATTTGTTGAAGATGCTGTCTTTCCTCCATTGTGTGTTCTTGGCAACTTTGTCAAATATCAGGTGGCTGAAATTGCATGTACTTGGGTTTGGGTCTTCAATGATGTTCCATTGATCTATGTGTCTACTTTTGTGCCAGTACCACACTGTTTTTATGAACATGGCTCTGTAGTATACTTTGAGATTTGGTATAGTAATCCCCCCAGTGTTGCTCTTTGTGTTCAGGGTTGCTTTTGATATCCAGGGTCTTTTGTGCTTCCATACAAATTTAAGGATGTCTTTTTCCTAATTCTGTGAAGTAGGTCATGGGAATTTTGATTGGGATTGCATCAATATATTACTTTTGGTAGGATGGTCATTTTCACAATATTAATTCTTCCATTCCATGAGCATGGGAGGGCCTTCCATCTCCTGATGTCTTCCTCAATCTCTTTCTTTTTTTATATTTTATTTCTTGCTGTTTCCTACAA
>NW_008356852.1:78002-80632 GCF_000622305.1 Nannospalax galili
ATTAGTTAAGAAATTAGGCCAGGATAAATGTTTACTCGTGATAAAAGCTGTAAGTTTATTATGCTTTTAGCCCTAAGAAAGAAAACATTGTGGCCAATAAATTATCAGACAAGCATTGGTAACCTTGAGTAAAAGTTTAAGCATCCTGCTAGTGCCAACTAAAAGACTATGTTCTGTTTCTTTGTGTCCTAAATCTTTGTATGTGACTGTCATACCCCATATGACTGCCAGTTCATTGTAATGTATAATAACCCTCTGAATTTTTTAATAAACAGCTTGTTGTAAAGGCACAAGTCTCAGGATCTAAGACTCTGTTGCTGGTCAGTATCGTCATCCATCATGAAAGCGAGGTGCGCCACCGAGGAAGGCACACTTGGGTTTCTCAATAGTTGGCTATGGTTTTGTTGCATATAGCTTTAATCATGTAGAAGTATGTTCCCTCCAGAAGAATTCATTCTAGGACTTTTAGCATGGATGCTTGTTGGATTTTGTCAAAGGCCTTTTCTGCATCTATTGAGATGACCATGTGATTTTTGTCATTGAGTCTATTTATATGATTAATGATGTTTATTGAGTTGCGTATATTGAACCATCCCTGCTTCTCTGGGATAAAGCCTACTTGATCATGGTGAATGATCTTTTGGATGTGTATGTGCTTTGCAAGTATTTTGTTGAGAATTTTTTCATCTATGTTTATTAAGGATGTGGGTCTATATTTTTTTTTATGGTTGGTCTTTACCAGGTTTGGGTATTAGAGTAATGCTGGCTTCGTAGAAGGAATTTGGGAGTTCTCCCTCTGTTTATATCTTTCAGAATAATTTAAGTAGTATTTGTTGGAGGTCTTTAAATGTCAGTAGAATTCTGCTGTGAATCCATCTGGGCCTGGCCTTTTTAGTTGGGAGCTTTGTATTACCATTTTTATTTCTTTATATGTTGTGGGTCTGTTTAAACCTTTGATCTCTTCTTGGATTAACTTCGGTGTTTCCCATAATTTTAGATATCCATCCATTTCTTTTAGATTTTCAAATTTAGTAACGTATGTTTTTAAAACATTCCCTTATAATGGACTGGCTCTTTTGTGTGTCTGTTGTGATATTTCCTCTTTCATCTCTGATTTTGTTGATTTGGATTTGCTCTTCCTTTCTTTTGGTTAACTGGACTAAGGTTCTGTCTATCTTGTTTAGCTTTTCAAAGAACCAGCTTTTGGATTCATTTATTCTTTGTTTCTATTTCATTAATTTCTGCTCTGATTTTTGTTATTTCTTCTCTTCTGCTGGGTTTGGGTTTCATTTGTTCTTGCCTTTCCAGTGTCTTAAGTTGCTGTGTTAGGTCATTTATTTGGGCTCTTTCTAATTTTTTAATGTAGGTATTTAGACCTATAAACTTCCCTCTTAGGACTGGTTTTAACGTGTCCCAGAGGTTGTGTTATGTTGTATTGCCCTTTTTGTTGAATTCTAGGAATTCTTTCATTTCTTTCTTAATTTCCCCTTTGACTCTCTTACTGTTCAGGAGTGTGATGTTTAATTGCCATGAGTTCCTGTAGTGACTAGGGCTTTGTCCAGTGTTGATTTTGAGCTTTATTGCATTGTGGTCTGATAGAATGCGTGAATGCATGGAATTTTTTTCAACTTTTTTGTATTTTTGAGGTTTGTTTTGTGGCCCATTATGTGGTCAGTTTTGAAAAAGTTCCATGGGGTGCTGATTAGAAAGTGCATTCTTTGGTGCTTGGGTGGACTATTTGAAAGGTGTGTGTTAGGTCCACTTCATGTGTGGTGTCACTTAATTCAGACCTCTCTCTGTTTATTCATTGTCCAGTTGACCTGTGCAGTGGAGACATTGGGTTATTGAAGTCCCCTGCTATTAGTGAGTTGGGGTTAGTCTGTGTCTTAAAATAGTGTTGGTTTTTTGGTGTTTTTTTGGGGGGGGGTCTTTTTGAAGCAGGGTCTCCCTGTAGCCCCAGCTGTCCTGGAACTCACTATGTAGACTAGACTGGCCTTGAACTCACAGAGATCAGCCTGCCTCTGCCTCCCTAGTGCTGGGATTAAAGGCGTGTGCCACCACACCTACCTTGTAGTGTTTTTATGAATTTGGGTGCACCAGAGTTTGGTGCATGTTGAGGATTGTAATATCTTCTTGGTTAATGTTCCTTTGATCAGAATAAAGTCACCCTCCTTATCTCTTCTGATTAGTTTTAATTTTACTTTGAAGTTTATTTTGTCAGATATTAGAATTGCAACCCCTGCTTGTTTCTTAGTGACATTTTCTTGGAATATTCTTTTTCATTCTTTTACGTTAAGGTAGTGCCTGTCCTTGAAGATGAGATGGGTTTCTTGCAGACAGCAAAGAGATGGATTTTGTTTCTTAATCCATTCACTTAGCTGGTGTCTTTTGACTGAGGAGTTCAGTGCATTGATATTTTAGGTGATTTTTGAAAGGTGTGTATTGGTTGCCATCATTTTGATTGCTGTTTGTTTTTTCTGCCTAATTTTGTGTTTCCTAGATTATATCTGTTTATTTTCTTTTGTTGTCCCTAGGGTGTGGTTGTTTCTCTCTCTGCTCTCTGTATTGTTTCAAGTATTCTTTGAAGGGATGGTTTTGTGGACATGTATTCTTTCAGGCTATTCATGTCA
>NW_008356852.1:81433-83574 GCF_000622305.1 Nannospalax galili
TGTCCTTTTAAATTCAGTGTCCTGGGTTATCTCTAGGGGGTTCTCCTTCTGGAACTCTTCTACAGGACTGGTGGAATTTGGTGGGGACACAGTGTTTTGGCTTTCTGTTTTATTATTCTTTCATTATGATTTTGTCATATGAATTTCTTTTGTTTATGATTCTGATATGAGAATTAAGTTGAAGTAAGCTTCTATTTGTATTATTGGGGTACCTAGATCCTTTCTTTATTGGTTACATAAATCTGGTTGTTACAGGATTCAGGTTCTCTCAGTTTAATTTGGAAGGAACTCATGGCTTCTGATCAGCTATTCAGGAGCACCCACAGAATCCCAATTCAGGATCCAGTCAGGTGCACTCAGGCTTCCTTCACCATGTGTGGGTGGCCAGAGCGAGGCCAGAACTCAGCACTCTCTGGTGTTCTGCTGAGATCAGAGCCACTACACCAATGGAGGTTGAAACCCACCCTCTTAGGCTGTCTACTAGGATCTCAGACTTAACCTACCAAAGCCAGATCTGCCCTGGGGCCCTGGGAGGGGCCTCAGGAAATCCCAGGTAGGGGGAATGGGTATGTCACAATTAGGGGATGCAAAGCCAGATCTGCCCTGGGGCCCTGGGAGGGGCCTCACGAAATCCCAGGTAGGGGGAATGGGTATGCTCACCACCATGTGGAGGCAGGATCCAGGGGCTCTCAGGCAGTCCCTTACATTCTCAGGCCCTCTGCCAGAGGGAGGCCACAGGGAGGCCAGAACTCGGCACTCTCTGATGATCTGCTGAGATCAGAGCCATTACCATCATTACTAATCTTTATTGATGGATTTCACGTATATTTATATGCTGAATTTTACTATTGTATAGGCAGGGTGCCCAGTTGAGAGACTTAAACTTTTAAACAAGAACTTAAACTTTGAATTCATTGGAAATTTTTAAATACTGTGGGACTTTGAAAATTTGGATTGTGTTTTTCATTGTTTAACATGAGAATTTGGGGACAAGAATTGAAAAGGTCTTGTTTCTCGTGATGTGTTAGGTTCACAAGGCATAATTGCGCTCCTTAGTTTTTGTCAAGTTGGTACAAACTAGAGTCACCTGGGAAGAGGAAACCTCAACTGAAGGATTTCCTCAACTGAGGATTAGACTTGTCTGGGGCCACATCTGTGAGGCATTTCGGTAATCATTAGTTGATGTGGGGGAGCCTAGCCCACTCTGGGTCCCTCCCTGGGGACGTGGGTCTGCACAATATAGAAAGGTAACTAAGCAAGGCAGGGGGACCAAGCCAGCGCGCAGCATCACTCCATGGTCCCTGCTTCGGTTTCTGCCTTGACTCCCCTCCATGACAGACTGTGACCTCCGAGTTGGGAGATGAAATGGGCCTTTCCCCCTAAAGATAGTTTTGGTCTGTTTGATCACAGGAACACAAATCAAACTGGTACAGCCTCTGTGATTAGAAAACTGCTGGGTTTTCATACATGGCTTGATTTACTCAGTTTCTTTACCACAGTATTTTCCTGACAACTATTTTTCAAGACGTACACATACATGCATGTACATTCAGGTAACTGACTGTGGATAGCTCTGACCTTTCCTTAACTTAACCAGCTGGAAAGTTATGGAAAGATGGTGCTTATAGTAAAGTGCTTGTCACCTCCCAGAGAGCAAGGGGCAGAAACAATCAATTAATTAGAGCCACATACCACAAAGCAAACCAAGCACTGTTTCCACAAAGCAGAAAGCAATTGTGGAGAGTGTGGGGCTGCTTCTGAGTGTGGGGTGGGCTCAGGGAGAACTCCCCGTCCACCCTGAGCCAAAGCTGCACCCTTGGCAGCAGCAGAGTTTGTGAAAGTGAAGGCAGATAAACCAGGCGTTGAAATGGAAGCTTGCATCTGCTGCGAAGTGAGATTCCAGTTGAGCTTGGGGTTTATAAGGCTAGACAGAGGATTTACAGACAAGGCGATCTTGCCCACAGAGCTCAAGGTGTCCTGGCCATAAACAAGACATCACTATTACTGTCAGGCAGAGCATTTGGCCATCCACAAAAATGAAGATTAACTGAAGCATCTAAACTATCGAAGAAAACAAGTTTAAGAGTCACTTTTAAATTAACAAATCTCTCCTTCAATTTTTGACCCCATTGATTTTACTC
>NW_008356852.1:84258-102431 GCF_000622305.1 Nannospalax galili
CACAGGTGTGAATGAATGTGGGGGGGAGGGCATGTGTGTGTGAGTGTGTTTACTCATGCATATGTGTGTATACATATGTATGAGTGGAGGGACATGTGTTCATGCACACACGAGTGTGTAGGTAAGCATGTACATATTCATATGTGCTTACATGTGACTGTGCATGAGTGTTTTCATGTGCACATGAGTGTGGGTGTGTATGAGGGCATCTGTATGAGTGTATTCACATATTGATGAAGGCATGTGTTTGAGTGTGTTACACAGGCATGTCTATGTGAGTATGTGTGTCTCTGTGTTGCATGCACAAGGATTGATTTTATATTATTTTCTGAAAATTAGTGACTGAGTTGATTTCAGCTACACAATTACTGTTCTAAGACTCCCTGAGGCCATGGAGACATCTACTCATTTTCAGAGGACACATCTGTGTGTAGGCGTTTACCCTTTCACAGATGGCTCCCACATGGTTATGTGGAAGGCACACAACCATGAGTTCACACACCAGGCTCCCCTTTCCAGGAGCAGGCTCCCCCTTCTAGGATCAGGTCCTATCTTCTAGGAGCAGGCTCTACCTTCTAGGACCAGGCTCCCCCTTCTAAGAGCAGCCCCCCCTCCAGAAGCAGGGTCCCCCCTCCAGGAACAGGCTTCCCCTTCCAGGACCAGGCATGGCCAGAGCTGCCCAGAAGCCAAGCTGACACTGAGTATGTTTCTCTTATAGCTGTGCGCTGCCCCAGCATTGAAGGCCAGCTGTCGGATCACGTGCTCTGGAGGCTGGTTTCGGGGTCCCTGAATGAGTATGGAGCTCAAGTTCTGCTCAGCTGCAGCCCTGGCTTTTTCTTAGAGGGCCAGAGGCTCCTGCAGTGCCAAGCCAATGGGACCTGGAGCACAGGAGAAGACAGACCAAGCTGTAAAGGTGAGTGACCAGGGGCATCTTGCTGGGTGCAGGACTCTCACATGTATTAGCGGGACCACCTGTGAGGGCATCTGTTCCCCATCAAAGTCCTGTGGATGGAAGCAGAACCCGAGTGTTCAGGAGGCATGCTCCAGCAGATGCCTGTGAATCAAATGTCCAAGTCTCTGTTTTCCTTGTTAATGACAATATTTTATAAACTTCAGAGTATTAGAACACTCAAAAATTTCATATCAGTTCTAAGATAAATCAGAGCCCACGTTTAAAGGGATTATTATTGTGCATGCAGGTCATGCAAAACTACTCATTAGGGTCTTGGGAAATAGTACTTATGCTGAAGATATCGGTCTCTCACAATGACTCTCTGGAAAAGGGAGATTATTATATGCCAGGCACATGGCGAATGGTTAAATAGAAATAAATCGGAAAATAAGACAAAACTGGACTTTGATTTATGCATCTTTAGTGTTTGGTCTTTACTGATTGTTCATAGGAAATCATCAAGCACAGCTACAGACAGTGGGAACAGATCTGTGCAACAGACAACTTAGGAGGAGTGGAAACAGGGTAGCAGGAAGACAAACAGCAGCTCGGTGGGTGGGGGGAGCTGGCTTAGATAACAACTTTAATTCACTTCTAATAGGACAACCGCTCATTAATCAGGGACTACAAACTCACCAGGAGCGCAGAGATAACTGAAGAGGGGTGGCCATGTCAGATGCTCATATCTTAAATGCCCTGTTTTCCCGGGATCCCTGCCCAAGCCTGCCCTCAGCTTGGCTATGATAGCTCCTGGTTGTCCTGCTCCTTGGTTTAGGTGATGATCAGCTGGCCGGGAAGCCACAGTGAGTTTCCTCTGTCAGAGTCCTGTCATGACATGATGTTCCTTCACTCCCTCCACTCACCCCATCCCTGCACCCCATAGAGCTCCTTAGTGATCTGGGGACTAAGCATTAGAGCCATAAAGGATGAGGACTCACAGAGCTCAGACCTGTTCTTTGTTTTGGTTTCTTACTAATCAACATGTTTGTAGTCATTCTTAAACCAGGAAGAGGACCTGACAGATTTTAGCCCCCTGGGGTGGGCATTAACGAAGGCTCTGCACCTGCAGTAGGCCCCACACAGTCTCTCCTGTACCTGTGTCTCTGTCTTCCACAGTGTGACCAAGATAGACAGGATCAGCTTGATGCTAGTGCCAGAAACCATTCTCCCAGAAGAATTCACACTTAGAAGTAAATCTTTACAATCACCACATTCTCCTGATTCTTGAACCCAACAGAGTAGCAGCAAAGTGACCCTCAATGGGGAGGAGGTGGAGCCAGGCCTGCTGTCTAGCAGAACAGGTCCTCCCAGCTGTGGCTGGGGTCGCAGGGTGTGGCCACAGGTGATGTGTCTCCTGCCCCCACCAGCCCTCACTGATTCACTTCCCTCAGAAGGCCAGATTCTCAGTGTCTGTAAGGGCTCCCCTAGGCAGGTCAGTCCCATCTCGGCATTCACGTGTAACTGGAGGTAAACTGATTCACAGCCTGGAAATAGCTCCAGGTCTGCAGGAAGGGAAAGGATTTCACAGGCTGAATGCTCCCACGGCAGCAAACCTGAGGCTGTCTTCCAAGTTTTCCTTTCCTGTATTTTAAATGAATAATGCTAATTATTTTAAAACTTTTTAAAAAATTTAAATTAGAACTGAGAAAACAATTGTATCTTAATCTATTAAAAAGAATAGCAAATCTCTTGTATGTTAACATAAATACTATGCTTTTATAAACAATAGGGATTTATTTCTGAGCCGAGCGACAACCAGCAAGAAGAGTGTCTTTTCCAGTCTCCTTCTGAGCTGGCTCCAGAGAGGTGGCTGGGTCCGCACAGCTGGGTCCATCTCAGTGGAGATGTGAAAACTGCTCAGGTAGTTGGTTGGAGGGATGCTTGAGACCCTGGAGGGAGTCTGGGGTCTCCAGGAGTCGTCAGGCTGTTTTGAGATGAGCTGTGTCGACAGACTACGGCATACACAGATCCAGCACCACATCTCAGGTACGCAGAGCAGCAGACAGAGCACCACCACCACAGAAACCAACACGGTCTGCAGTTTGTCTCCTTCCCCTTCATGTTCCTTCTGGGTGCCGGAGCCGTCAGGGATCTGACACCCAGCTGTTGCTCAGTAGCTGATGTTGCTTCTCTTTTTGGTACTAGAGTTTGATAAGCATTTCTTCCTCCAAAATTTAGTCTTAAATAGCCACAGAAACACAGTTCATAGATGTTGAGGGGTTCTATAGACTGTCAAGGCTTTATCCCCCAAAAAGTAAACTGAAAAAGATACTTTTAGAACCTTATAATGTCTATTTTCTGGAATCTACAGAAATTGATGAATGCCTTAGTCCATTCTCTTATACATTTCCATTTTATTGTAACTTAAAATCTCTTCTTTTCCCATGATCCCTATTTTACCCATATAACTCCCCTCCCAGAATGCAATATGAATCCTGGTGGTAATATAATTTTATTTAAACACAATTTCTTAATTAAAAATGTTTAAGATGACACATTTTCATAAGCCAAATTGGCCAGCCTGTGGTCATTTCTCTATAGAAGAAACAGCTCTTATCGACATGGTGCTTGGTCTAAACCAACAGCATCTTCAAGCATGTTGTCATAGAAACCACTGGTGTAACAGCAGTGCTGTAATTTATTGGTATAGCCTGAGGCTTATCTTAGAATGGCTGGGCGGGGATTTGCAGGGGAACTACCTACTGCATTCTGTTGTATCCCCCAGGGGTTGGTCTGCACTGCCTGTCCCTTAGCTCAAGAGGAAGAACAGACCTTTGGCCACTACTCAAACACATCTGCAGTACCCTGAGACCAGCTGAGAAGTTCTCCAGCTTTTAAAGGGCTCCCATTCTCACTCCAAGTGGTTCGTGGTTCTAAGTCCATAGAGCATCTGGGTCTCCACAGGAAGGAGGTTGTGTTTCAACCCTGGAGTCATTTCTCTGCAGTCTAAGGCATCAGAAGGCAGATGGGTTTGACAATATCCAGGAATGCACACCCCAGTCAGGCACTCCATGCACGAAGAAAGCTAGCATTCTTTCTCATAACATTTTGGTGGGTAGAGTTAAAAGCAATAAACATGTTCGTTGTAGAAATCCATGAATCAGAAAACAATCATCTTTGCATTTTGAAATTTAGATAGACACAAAAAGCTAAACTGGAACTTTTAAATGTCTACAGAAAGCATTCCCTTCATTCTGGACTCTGTGTTTCCTAACTACGGATTTAGAGTTCTCTGAAAGCAGACCTTTGTCAGGTTGAAGTGCAGTGGTCAGGTTGGCGTCCAAGAGCTCCTGTTCCTAACCAGAGGTGTGTGTGTGTGGACTGGTGGCTAAACACAATGTTATGGGTCCATTATCACAAATCAGCACATGCATTCCATCCACATTTGAGAATGACACTGTCATTGCATCTAATCTGAGGGTGGGAATTAAATACCATGAGACAGAATTTGAGAAAACACATGTTCAAAAGCTCTATGACTGCTTGCTGCTGCACAGGCAGCCAGCTACATCTTTAGAATGTTCTATTTGGGGGAGGTCTTCGTATGTTTAGTGATGGATCACAGCTCTGGGCCCCTGGACCTCACAGCATGACCCTGATCCAGATACCAGGATTTCATCTGTTTACAGGCAACCATATCCAGGACTCTGAGCGTGTCCAGCCCCTTTGTACACGGGACAGAGCACAGGCTCTTGGCTGTTCATGGTCATTCTAAGCTAGACATGCTCATGGGAGCTTTATTGGCCACGGTAGTTGAAATCACCTACACTTGAGCTTGTTATAAGGATCCAGCCTGTTCAGGGGAATGCTGGCCTCATAGCAGGAGAAAACAATGTGCCCTTAGGTTCCTGTTTCACAGCAGGCCCCCATGAAGGCCAGGGCTGATTTGGAAGAGGAGAAGGACGATTCCTTGTGGGGAGAGCTGTCACCCAGCTCTAGTGGAAAGACATCATGTACAGAGAGCAGAAGGTGATTTCTGGGTGATCTCAGCATCTTTCTTCTCTAAGTCATCCAACCAACTCTGAAGGAGCGTTGTGCGTTGTGAGTGAGGATATGTTTTCAGTGGTGTGGAAAAACAACCCTAATGAGTTTAATTTTGGAAAGTAGAGGGGAATGTGGAGAAAAGACTTTCTCCTTGCTGTTTGACAAGGCTATTTTAGGTAGTGAAGGACTCTCCAAATTAGGCTTTTCCAACTTGTTCTGCCTTAATGAGCTGGGACTACATCCAAAGGAAACACAGTCTAGAATTCCATTATCCAGCTGCTGAGAAGCCCCATTTTTGTTTCATTAATTCTTTACGATTGAATGAACCTTATTAGAGGACAGACTTTAAATAGTCTCCTCAGCAGGATGTGTGAGCCTAGGCTGGGAGGACAGAATCATATGTGGAAGGTGAGGGACCTTCTCCCTGGTCTACCACTAAAGGAGCATGGTGCTCTCCATGAAGAATGTGATCCAAACTTCATCATTTGACACATTTCTGATAAGCACTGAAGTTGCAAAACATGATCCAATTACTTAAATGGCTTCTAAACGAATTGCTAAATATCACAGTTCAAGGAAGAGTTCACACTGTGTTTGGTGGTGTTTGGGAAAGGGCTTAGAGAAAAGTTCATAGCAAATCGTAGAGATCTAAATCCCGCTTGAATCCATTGACATTTGGTACTGCACACACAATATCAAACTGCTGAAAGCTCACACTTGGTGCTGTGTGGCTAAGCAGCCTTAGACACTGAGAAATGGGACGGTCTCTCGGCAAGACCTTCTCTAGAGCTAACTCCAGAATTCTGGTGAGTGACCCCTATAAACCACACTTAGCCTGGCTCCCTGCTAGTCCGTTTGAAACTGAGCTGGTCATTACTTAGACTCAGAGCAGCACGACTGAAAGGTTTGATTTCCGTGGTACATGTGTGGAGATTTTCTTCTCCTGGTTATCTGTAAGCATGTTTGTGGTAGAATTTTCATCACTGGGACAAATACCCAAGGAATGGTTTTTACTTTACCTTTATTATATTGTTTTTGTTTGAGACAGGGTCTCATATAGTAGCCTATGCTGGCTAGGAGTTCACCACAATCCTCCTGCCTCAGCTTCTGAAATGGTGAGACTGTAACCAAGAACCAGCACACTTGAGCAAAGCAGGAAAAGAGGAAGGATTTATTGGGATCGCAGTTTCAGAGGTTTCAATGTAGCCCGTGGTCCTCTGGCTTGAGTTGCTTTGTTTCTACCTAGAGAGAAGGAGGAAAGAATTTGCTCACCTAAGGCAGCCAGGGAACAGAGAGAAACAGACTAGAGTCCGGAATAAGATGGACCCTTCCAAGTTCCCTTGCTTGATGCCTGATGCCTCACACCAGGTCCTACCTCCCACAGAGTCTACTTCTTCCCAGCAGTTCGTTCTGACTTTTAATCCACTGGTGAATTAATTCAAAGTCCCAGTGGTCTACTCACCTGTCAGTCACTGGATCCACCAGCTGCGGTTCAGGTCTTGAACATACCAGCCTTCCAGAGGACACTGCCTACCCACGTTGCTGTGGTTTAGATGTGAAATGTCCCCCACAGACTCATGTGTCTGAACACTTTGTTCCCAGCTGTGGTGTTGCTTTCAGAGGTTGGGGAACTTTTAGGAGGTGGAGCCTTACTGGAGGAAGTGGGCCTCTGGGGAGCAGTCGGGGGTCCTTGAAGGGCCAAGTCTCTCTCTGCTTCCTGATTGGCTGGAAGAGGAGCAAGCTTCCTAGGCTCCTGACCCCATGAGCAAGAGTAGCTCCCACACCTACAAACCCCACCGTGCTGCCCCACCATGAAATGCGGACCTAAAATGAATCCTTCTTCCCCTAAATTGCGTCTGTCAGGTGTTACATCAGAAGAATGAGGGAATGGCTAAGACACTGACGGACATGACAGTCACACAGTCCCTCAAATAGGTGCTCGGCTTTGTCACTGCAGCTAACCTTGCTGAGCCCACGGCACACTCACCACAGCACCAGAGTGTGCACACCAACATCGCTCCTCCCCAAGTCTGCAGCACAGCCCTCCACAGCAACAGCCATCCTCAGCCCCAGTAAGGATCTGACAGACTGTTAGAGGACTGTTGTGCTCACCTGGCTGAGCCAAGACCTTGTGATCTTCACAGTGATGTTTTCCCACCTCTGGCCAGTCCACTGTGGAGGGGAACTCAGTCTTTTTGCAAATCAGCAGTGTGGTCTTAAGTACTGCATATATCACACCTTGTGCAGTGCTCAGAGCTCTAGGGTAGCTTTTCTCAGATGTGTTCTTACAGGTTTACTCATTTGTGAGCCTCTGGTGGCCAGAAGCCCCAAAGACTTCAAACTATCTCATCTTATGAGATGCTATGGATTTTGTGTTCAAGTGTTTATGCATCTGAGGTGCAAACATGTGGCTGGCATCAATATCCCTAGTGTGGGTGACCATTAGTTTACCTCCAAGACTGGAGAGATTTGGGGGTCACAGTGGCTGTGTTCCACCACAGGAGGGCAAGGTTATCTCTGGGACTTATAGCCACCCTGTCTGTGTCCACATGGGACAACTCTGTGTGTACACTTACTAATCTTCTGGAAGGTTCCACATGTCCTTAAGTCAGCAGGTGCAGGGAACTAGCACATCATCTCAATCAATCACACAAGTAAAGAAAAATCAGCTTGGCCCTGGAGTTGGAGTCAGAAGTCCTGGATTTTAACCCCACAGTATTTCGTTCCTGCTGGAGAAGGGGTTTCCTGTTCAGTCCCCAGCAGGCTCGTGTGGTGTCCCCTCGTGATTTTACCATTCTCTGGACTGATATGGATAGGAAGGTGGACAGTCAACTTGCCTGTAGATGTGCATAGAGGGCAGTGTTTGGGGTACTGTGTGGCTCTCAAAAAACCGTTTATTGATCTGTGAGGATAAGAAAACTTCATCAGTGATTGCAGGGACCTTGATAGCTTGGGAATATGACAGAACTTCTAAGAGTCCATGTTAGGGACATTAGGGAAGGAAAACCGAGCTGAGGGATTACTGATATGTGTGCCGAGTCCTAGCAGACCTTCCCGAGGGAGGCGTGCTCTCTATGAAAGAGGGCACTCGGGATTTCTGTTTGGGAGTAACACCCAGACCCGTACCAACACTGACTTTGTCTTTCCAGTCATCTCCTGTGGAAGCCTGTCTTTTCCTCCGAATGGCAACAAGATAGGGACACTCACTGTGTTCGGAGCCACCGCCATCTTCACCTGCAACACCGGGTACACTCTCGTGGGTTCCCACGTCCGTGAGTGCTTGGCCAATGGCCTCTGGAGTGGACCAGAAACTAGGTGTCTGGGTAAGCTGCTCCATGTCTCCTGTTTAATCCGAATAAACCTTGCAAAGCGGTGACAGTACTGCTTCCTTGATTGCTGAGTCCGGCCTCTCAGCTGCCTGTGGCTTCTTTCCTCTCGGAGCGTCTGCAGGTGACATCTCTTTAGTTTGAACAGTGAAGAATGGTTGTATTTTGCTTTCTGTTCTATAAAGACTGTCTTCTAGAGGGGCTGGAGCGATGCTTTAGAGGTTAAGAGCACTTGCCGCCCCTGTTGAGGATCTGCGTTCCCTTCCCAGCTTCCATGCCAGGTGGCTCACAACCCCCTTTAAATCCAGCTGCAGGGGATCCAACACCCTCTTCTGGCCTCTGTAGGCACTGCATACATGTGCAGAACCTCCCCACACATGCATGCACCTAATTAAAAATAAAAAGTAAAATCTTTAACAAAAGACTGTCATAGAGGGTTGAGAATATATAACATTCAAAACCACTACAAATGAAGGAGACACAAATAATTTCAAAAAAAAACTTACACACATTCTACCTGTTTAATGGTTTAAAATTCTGTCATGAAATTGAAGTGATGCTAATCTAAAGCTATGTGAATACCTTAAGCTGTTTGAAACCATGTGTCTATAATAAGAGTTTTGACTTTCTAAAGATATTCCCTGCAATAATTTTACAAGGGGGACTGTTTCCATTAAAAATGTTGTACATAGTGTGGACACACTGTGCGCACACAGATGCAGATGTGCCACTTTCTAATTTTACAAGGGGGACTGTTTCCATTAAAAATGTTGTACATAGTGTGGACACCCTGTGCGCACACAGATGCAGATGTGCCACTTTCTAATTTTACAGGGGGGACTGTTTCCATTAAAAATGTTGTACATAGTGTGGTCACACTGTGCACACACAGATGCAGATGTGCCACTTTCTAATTTCCATACTGAAACATCTTACTTACCTGTAGTACCTGACCTCCGTCCAGCACCCGCCCCCTCCTTCCCCCCTCCCTCCTTTACCCACTCCCTTCCACCGCCCCACCGCCCTCCAGCATCTCACTTTCCTCTAGGCCCCTAACAACGCTCAGCACCTTCCCTTCCCCCAGCACCAGGCCTCCCTCTGCACCTTTCCATCTCTCTACTCTGGCTGCACTGCCTCTGTCACGTTGCTGGTTTTCAACCTCGCAGTGCTGAGGGCCCTGGAAGACTTCAGCTGCGTCTCCATGAACTTCAGAACTAGAACAAGGTTCTGGAAGCTTAGTAGTAAAACCTGCTCTTCTTTTGACCTCGGCCAACAGGAGAAAGAGAAGTCAAGTCAAAGGAGGTTCTCACACGTATCCACAGAACAATCCTCGCTTATTTGATTTACTGTGGTACTGAAAGAACAGTCTAAATACGTGTGCATATTTTGTGTTACTACATTTTATATATTGATATACATTGTATCATTACACATAATTTATACCTAATACATTATACATTACACATATGCTCTCTTGTTGAATAGAATCATTATCTTTCAGCAGACTGAGCAATCTCCTTGGAATGTGAGACAATTTAGAGAGAGTCATGGGAGCCTTGGAGGTTTTCTAGACATTCCTGAATGTTCTTAAGGACTTGGCCATTGAGGAGCAATCTCCCTAAGGCAGTGCTGGTGCAGACATCTCTGTCCATGTCAGTGGGATTTAGGACAGAGGATGGTGGGTGGTCTAAAACATACCTCTGCTTGTGTGGAGGTCCTGCTCATCAGAACCCCAACCAGGGGTGTAGGTTAAGCTGTCCTCAAGTTTGAGAAGTTTAAATGGCACATTAGGTTATTAAACTGTGAAATCAGGGTCATTTTGAGTCCTACTGGTCTATAGTAAGCTGTTACTTATCCTGTATTAGCCTTCTGCTTGAGCGTTAAGACTTGAAGTCTTCAGGGTGACAAACAGGAGTCAGCTATCCTGCAAATCCTGTCTCAATCAGACTCAGTCCATCTGAGAAAACTTTTTGGAGGATAGATGGCCAGAAGTGAGTCTATTTGCTCAGAAGAAAGAAACTAAACATAAGGAGAGAGAAAAGCTCCAAAAAATAATGTGTAAATAATGTGGTATAGAAATGGAAAGAAGGAATATATAGGAATAATTGGAGAGCTAATAAAATTAGAGGAGCAAAATACTTAACAGAAGGAACAGTTCAGAAAGGGTTGAACTGGCACATAGCCACACATGTGTAACCAGTGCTTAAATAATGGGCAGTAAATTTCGGGTGAAGATTTAAAAGCTGAGCAGATAGAGTTTCATGGTGACCATTGAGACTTGAGGGCCGAGATTCATAATCTTCCTAGTATGGTCTCGGTACCAGACTGCTGATGGGAGTCAGCATGATCTAATGCAGCAACAATGTGTGTTTGGGCAATTGTGAAATCACATGTGTGGCAAATGTGTGTGGACCTATAAGGAGGGGAGGGGATGGAGACTGTTCCATTACCAGAGGAGGCTGTAAGATGCTCAGATACATGGCCCAGGGCAGGGTTCGTCCATAGCCTGGCACAGACACATGTAGCTGGTTCTGTAAATAGCTCCATATCCCACATGCTAACTAGAGGCCTTATGGAACACAGTATCTGTGAGTAACTTCTTTATTAATAACATATACATGGCATTTTTGTGTTTTGTCCTATGTTTTTATTCACATTAAAACACACAGTAGGGGCCTATCCCTCCTATCACAGATGAGAAAATTGCTTAGAGATGCAAGAAACCTGTCCAGCTTCATAAACCGAACCACTGTTAGAAATAGCTTGTATGTGTAAGTCGTGTGGTTGCAGTTCAGGACTCCCAAGTACTTCTGGCTCTCTTTGTGACAAGGTTCCCTCTCAGAAGGCAGGTTTAAGAGAGAAGTACACTCTTCCACCCACACGGGGGCACTGGAGGACGAACTGGAAGCCACCTGAGTTCTAGAACCAACGACTTATGCTAAGGAGAGGGAGGCATCCCTGGGGTCTGCTGGGCTGGTGGCTGGGCTTAGATGAGATCACCTGTGAACCTGGCTGTTGCTTTTCGTCCATGCCCTGGCCTGATTTGTCATTTGAATCACTGCATCCTTTGTTTCTATTGTTAGGACCTTCCTGAAAGAACTCTGGGTTTCTACTAAGCTAAGTGACTTTGAGAGACTGAGACACAGATGTGCAGTGCTCCCTGGACCCCAGGGCAGCTAGCTCAGTGGTCACAGTGGGAGGTGATTCCCAGTAACAATGGCGGCATTTGGTGTGGAACTTCTTAAAGTTCAGAAAATAGTCTATGGAATCCCATGGCTTCATGTCAAGGAGAGACTACCTCTTAACAAAACAAAATAACAGGCCCTACATCTGTGGCTTTGAGAAATATACCATCTCAGTGAATAGGATATGGGTACCCAAAGTCAGTCAGGAGTGCCAGGAAGATGGCAGAATGCTACATGGGGCAGCAAGTATGTTTCCCTTGATGTGATCAAATACAGTTCTAAGGACAGTATCTTAAAGAACACATCTGTTATAGGCAACAGTGCTAAGGACATAAAACCCCCTCACCTGTGACTGGTGTTCTGTTCTGTTCTCCCTGGGTCCCACTGTCAGCTCCACTCTCCAGGAACCACCAAATCCTCTCCATCCTTTATATACCTCAATGATTCCAGCTCTGCAGGGGAGCCTATCTGGATATCGAGACTGGCATAGTCCTACCATAAAGGATCTGGTGACCTTGATTTGGGAGCAATGTCTGTAAAACTTTAGATCATTATTTTTGCCCAAGAGAGGCATAAGGAAGTGACAAAGAGCTATTTTAAGGTATTGGAGATGCTATGATACCAAAGATAGAATGAGCTGGCTGTGGTAAGTTTTGACAGCCCTGGATGGGTAGGTGAAGACACCATGAAAACCTGTACAGAAAAAATAAAACTAATCAAATTCATATGCTGGGGTGTGAACTGAGGGTTTGTGATGGCATTAGAGGTACGGATCTTCCACCATTAGTTGGTGACAGCAGACACAGTGTACAGGAAAGTTCTTTGCTTTCAGACTCAGTGTACAAGCCATCTGCCCACTGACAGAGCTAGTTAAAATTGAAGCTCTGCCCAGCACCACAGTGGAGACTTGTTTCATAACAGAGCTGCTCACAAAGCTCTGTGCCCGGGGCTACATGCTCCCTGAGCTATATTGAATTGCAGACACCCTTCCCAGCATAGACACTCTGGCATGTACTTGACCAGGTTGTGGATCAGGATCTATTTATCTGGAGGACTACCCAGAGGAATGCTTTGTGTTGGTGTGGTCCTTCTGGTTATGGTAGTATTCTAGCTGTGTCCAGAGGTGTCCAATAGCAAGGTTTATTTCAGATCCTCTGAGCAGAGAAGATAAATAGATCAGCACCTGCAAGAGTAATTCTCACTGGCCAAGTCTTGAGGAATTACCTGTAACAGAACTGTGTTTGAGGAGGCGGGGGGTGTCTTGACTCACACTCAATAATGGAATCTGTGCTATGGTGGAAGTTCCTAATCTGAGTTCTGAGCCTGAGCCTCTGACAGAGGACTGTGTGTGTGTGTGTGTGTGTGTGTGTGTGTGTGTGTGTGTGTGGTGTGTGTGTGCAGCTTTGCAGATGATTTCAAGATGAAGGTTTGTCCATGCCTGTTATCGCACATCCCCACAGAAGTTCCCAGAACATGCTGTGTTAGAACTCCCTTGCCTGTGCTGTGACGGAGTCTCCACGGGCTCTAAGTTGCCAAGGATTGTTGTGTGTTCCCTTCTGTAAGGTACGTGCTTCATGCCTCTCTAATTTGGAGCATTAAGCTCTGGGAACACAGACCCCATGTCTTCTCCATCAATCACCTTCTAATCCATCAGGAGACCTTTATCCTCAGCCCACTCTCTTAATTATGTTCTTGTGTTTATCTACCTTGTGGTAATTTCCCTTTACCCCAACGGTGAGCACATGGTTAGAAAGAGGTGGTGCGTTTATAATCTAGGGTCCCTGTTGTAAAAGTGTTCATTAATCTCTTAATAACACTTAGGGCATGTAGATTTTTCAACACAGAACGACCTGCCAGCTCACCCCCTGGGTTAATTCTTTAATCCTTGCTATTGAAGATGCCTCTGATAAAGACAGCCTCACATAAAACAACAGTATGCTTCCAATAAATTGGGCTGCTATTTGAAGTAGGCTTGCATTTGTTGAACCGTAATAACAGTAAGACAGAAATCTTATGATGAATATAATATTACAGTGACATTCACAAGACTAAAATGGTTGGATCTCATGATTCAAAATAGTATTTTAGAGCTTTTTTGTAGAGTTAAAGGAATAAAATTGGAATGCATTCTTCAAATACCGTGTAGGTTTTGAGAGGTCCACATTAAAATTTTTCAATAAAATGACTGAGAATGATAATGCTCACATTATAGAAAAAAGAGAGGATTAATCCTTCCCTCCCCCAGGGTGTCTGTTCTACCATCTTTGTGTAAAGTACTTGCTGTATCTTAGTCAGAGAAGGTCAACAGTTCTGAATCGCCTTGCACCAATCTTGAATGTTCTTGGCTTGGGGAAGAGTGTGGGGAAATATTCAGCCATGGTCATCTCCATGTATTTCAGAGTATTGCCTAAGATTCTTTTAATTCATCAAGAATTTCTGCTTGTATTAAGAGGGTAATAGGGTACAGTGCTTCTTTTCTTCAGAATCTATAACGTAAGGTATCAATTAAGTAAAGGACAGGCCCTTTTAGTAAAAAGTTGGGGATGATGAATGGCCACAGGGCAGTATGGACAAAGGCTTAGACAGGTATAGACAGATGGTGACTGGGAGGTATGGACAAAGGCTTAGACAGGTGTAGACGGGTAGAAGGGACTGAGCATGGCTGAGGAGACATGGGGAAACCACGTGGATGGCAGGTATGATATTAATATATGGAAATGGAATCATGTGATTCCAGCAGCCGCACCTATAGTGACAGTGACCACTGCTTGATGCAGATTAGCTCAGAGGTCTGAACTGAGAACATGCCTTGGTAGTTAAGTGGGAAGGCAGAACAGTGTGCTGTGCCCAGATAAACCCAGCCCCAGGAGCCTTGGAAAGATCAGTGATACCACAGACTTCTACACTGAGTCAGGCATTGGCTCAGCCCATGGTACAGACCTACACTGAGCTTAGAAATTGATTGCGACAGTTCATAGTAAGAGAAATCATACTGCCCACCAAGACAAAGCAAAAAAACCATTCACGATACCTCAAAGCCCAAATATTTGGCACATGTACTAATGAAGAAAGCTTCACCTTCTTTTGTGGAGAAACCCAAATTTGTCAGTATTTGTGCCCTGTGTACCTGGCAGAACTTTCAGGTTTGTGAGAACTCAAGGCTGTGTCTTGAGAGCCACAGATGCTTTTCAGGTAGATAAGCCTGGGAAAGAAATGTCAGGCCAGGGTTTAAAATACTATGTACTTTGGAATTACCCATTAAATAAAAAAAATGAAAGTTTTTGGGGTTTTGTTTGGTTTTGGGGTTGGTGTTTATTCCCAGCTGGCCCAGCACTCACCATGTAGACCAGACTGGCCTTGAGCTGACGGATGCCCACCTGCCTCCCCATCCCAAGTGCTGGGATTAAAGGCATGTGCCACCACATTCAGTGAAAGGTTTCTTTTTTATTTAGCTTTAATGTGTGTGTGTGTGTGTGTGTGTGTGTGTGTGTGCGTGTGTGTGTATGAGTGACTGTCACATGTGTATGAGTGTCCCCTGAGGCCAGAAGGGATGTTGAATTCCCTGGAGCCAGGGTTGCAGGCCCAGCTGGGTCCTGGGAACTGAACTTGTGTCTTCTGGAAGAACAGAAAATGCTCTTAACCACTGAGCCATCTTTCCAGTCTCCAGATGAAAGATCTTTAAAAACCCCAAAGATTGTCCAAACTGTGGTATCAAGCATGGCCTAAAATAGATGTCAATGTCCCAGGATGCATTTGAAAAATAATTGATAACAGTGCATTTTGTGACTGAGGAATTGGCTTCATAGCTGATGTCACTCTCAGTAGCATAGAGTGCTATGTGGCTCCTCAAGCCATGGCTGCTTGTCCCCAGAAGGGCTTCATGATCTCAAGACACATCATGTTTGTGTGAGATAGAGAAATCAGTCCACCTCACCCCAACATTTTGTACTTAGAAGGAAAAGTCTCTCCCTTCACTGTTCCAAGGTCCCTTTAACACAGATAGTTACGCAGACGTAAAAAGACCCGTGGGTGTTTAATGCCAATGCCAGTTATGCCTGTGCATGGATCTGATCCACGTGCCCTTTCACAACCCTGTGTGACAGCGAAGGAGGGCCTGTAAAGTGGCCCTCATGTTCACTGTCTGCAACAGCCCTGGCTTAGCTCAAAGCCACTCATCACAGAGTGGAAAGCATCCTACGGTCTGCTGTTCTAGCTCCCCTAAGAGGCAAGATATTCTTCTTTCTTCTTTGTTTTTTCCAGAGTTTTAAAGAATAAACAAAGTATTTGGAGGATTTCCTACATGCATATAAGGTGTTTTCATCAAATGCAAGCCCACTCCGTCCCCTCCAACTCCCCCTGTATCTCCCCATCACTTTTGATGCAGGATATTCTTTTAATTATTTATTTAATAACAACATACTTAGAAGAAGCATTTCATGACAACAGCATTGACATATTCAATAGCAATTTCCTGAGCTAAGATGCATCTCTTTCAAAATTGGCTGTAAATTTTTAGGTTTACAGTTGAATTACTACAGTTATACAATATTGTACACAGTAGAAACCTCATAAGACATAAACTTAAATTAAGTTTTAACCTTTAAAATAGATCTCTATTTCCTTATTAAAATACACAGTTTTCTACAGAAAAATTCAGCTTTAATGCAATTAACACTAAGATGTTGGCGCATGCATCTCTAATCTGTATGTATCTGATTATTACTAGTCATAATCAGTTGCACTTGGATCCTTGGCACCTGTGTATATTGTTTCTTGTTATGTAGCCTTTAGCTATACACATGGATTCTTAAAGAATTATATTAACTCCTTTAATCTTTGGTTATACTTTCCTTTTGGGTGTTTAAGACCATACAGTTCACCCAGATAAACCAAATCATTTTTTAAAATTTTAAATAACTACATGATTAGAAGCATTTCACTACAGCTTTAACATATTCAGTAACACACTCCAGAGCAAGAGTCCACCTCTTTCACAAGTGAGTGCAAGTTTCTAGGTTCGCAGGTGAGTTAATACAGTTATACAATATTGAACCCAGTATAAACCCTATGAGACATAAAATTGAATGAGTTTTTAACCTTTAAAAAAGATCTCCATTTCATTTAAGAATATATTGTTCCTTGCAGAAAGACTCATTGTTTTTGCTACTAACACTGAGATGTTGGTGCACAAATCTCTAATCTGTATGTATCTAATTATTACTAGTCATAATCGGTTGCACTTGGATCCTTGGCACCTGTGTATGTCTATAAAGTCATTGGGTAGATTTCAATGGTAATGTTTATCACCTCTACTAATCAGCGTGACATAAATTTCCATGCTTCCTCCTCAAATATAATATTTTTTTAATTTGTTGATTTGTGTGTGTGTGTGTTTATTACACAGAATATCCCAAACCATCTTATTCAACTATACACCCACTTCCCAGATGGCACCCTCCCATAGCCTCCCTCCCCCCACTAGAGCCCTTATACTCCGATATCCCTGCTAATGTCTGCTGTGTTGTCAGCACCCCACCCACTCCCCACTACTTGTCCATCTGGTGAATCTAATAAGCCTATCTAGAGGTCTTTGTTTTAGGAAGGTCAGCTGTTCCTCATCTAGCAGCAATCAGTTGTCAATATTCCCTTAGATAAGATTGGGGTCTGCTGTTCATTTTCCCAGTTCTCTGCTGGGTTATTACCTGGGAGTCCCTTGGGCCACCCTGGCCAACAACTCAAAAGAAGGTATCTTCTATCGGGCATTGCTGCTTGTTATGTAGCCTTTAGCTATGCATATGGACTTTTAAGAAATATAAATTGGGGCCTTTAATCTTTGGTTATACTTTCCTTTTGGGTGTTTAAGTCCATACAGTTGTCCCAGATAAATCAATTTATTTTTACTCTTAAGGTCATTTGAGGATCTGTTCCTAAGGGGCCATGTGGGCTTGGGAGGAGCCCCTGGCTCCTTTTCTTTTACCAGTTCCACGTATGTGAAAATAAGTCAAAAGTCCTGCTCAACCATGGTTGACTTTGCTTGGAAGCATGGAGGAAATGTTTCCTCTGCATTGACCCTCCTCTTTACACTGGTTCAAGTCCATCTGGTGGGGTCTCCTCAGCCTCCTTGATCAAGAGGACAGGTGACCCACCACCATTATAGGACATTTTGAGAGATGTTCATGGTCCCCTGTAACTAGTCGACCTAGGAGGGCAAGGAGCAAAAACTCTCCTTTATGTCCCTCTGACCAATTTATTATAGGCCTCAAAGTATGTCTGTAAAACATCCAAGAAGGTTGGTTCCACCAGTCTGGTACTTTTAATTACTGTGTGTCATGTAGATATATCTTGGGCAAAGATCAGTTGTTCTCAGATAAACCTTACCTAGACATATATTTCTTGATCTGCTATACAAAATTTGTTAGTAGGTTGAATATGGTTCCCTCTGGTTTTCAAAACTAGCTAGGCATTATTTATCTCTCACATTGTCTCACCCCTCCATCATGATTTTCCCACTTAAGGTGCCCCCATTTCCCCCCTTTCTCCCTTTGTCCCCCCTTTCTCTCCTACTAATACCCTTCTCCTGTGGTCCTACCTCTTTGAGCTCCTTCTTTCCCTTTATCCCCTAGGTTCCTTGTATACCCTTCCCTCTCCTCTCCCTTAAACTAACCCAATTTTTATCCATATCTCCCTTATTAAGGCCTGCTTCCTACTGTTCTTCTCTTTCAGGTC
>NW_008356852.1:103068-103500 GCF_000622305.1 Nannospalax galili
GGTGAAGATTTTCTCCCATTCTGTGGGTTTTCTGTTCACTTCCCTGGTTGCCTCCTTTGATGTGTAGAAGCTTTTTAGTTTAATGAGGGCCCATTTGTTAATTCTTGTTTCCTGAGCAGTTGGTGTCCGGTTTAGAAAATGCTTTCCTACACCTTTGTCTTGTAGGTTTTTCCCAGTGTTTTCTTCTAACAGTTTCAGAGGTTCCAGCTTTACATTGAGGTCTTTGATCCATTTGGAAATGACTTTTGTCCAGGGTGAAAGATAGGGGTTTAGTTTCATTTTTCTATAGGTGGAGATCCAGTTTTGCCAGCACCATTTGCTGAACATGCTGTCTTTCATATTTGGGTCTTCAATTTTTCTCCATTGATCTATGGGTCTATTTTTTCTGCCAGTACCCTGTTGTTTTTATAACTATAGCTCTGTAATACAGTT
>NW_008356852.1:103557-104247 GCF_000622305.1 Nannospalax galili
GGGTTGTTTTGGCTATCCGAGGTCTTTTGTGCTTCCATATGAATCTTAGGATGGTTTTTTCCAATTCTGTGAAAAATATCATGGGGATTTTTGATTGGCATTGCATTGAATCTATAAACGACTTTTGGTAAGATGATCATTTTCACAATATTAATTCTTCCAATCCATGAGCATGGGAGGTCCTTCCATATTCTGGTGTCTTCCTCAATTTCTTTCTTTAAAAGATTTAAAATTTTCATTGTAGAGCTCTTTAATGTCTTTGGTCAGGGTTATTCCGAAATATTTTATTTATTTATTTTTTTGTGCAGCTATTGTGAAGGGGGCTGTTTCCCTGTGCTCTCTCTCTGACTGCTTGTCATTGGTATATAGAAAGGCTAAAGACTTTTGTAGGTTAATTTTGTAACCTGCCACTTTACTGAACGTGTTAATAATTTCTAGGAGTTTTCTGGTGGAATTTTTGGTGTCTCTTGGATATCATATCTTCTGCAAAAGGGATAATTTGATCTTGTCTTTTCTAATTATTACTCCTTTAATTTCCTTCTCCTCTCTTACTGCTCTTACAAGCATTTCAAGCACTGTGTTAAAGAGAAGTGGAGATAGTGGACAGCCTTGTCTGGTTCCTGATTTCAATGGGAATGCTTCCAGTTTTTCTCCATTTAGAATGATGTTGGCTGTGGGTTTGTTATATAT
>NW_008356852.1:105280-106016 GCF_000622305.1 Nannospalax galili
TTTGTTTTGTGCCCCAGTATATGGTCGATTTTGGAGAAAGTTCCATGTGGTGCTGAGTAGAAAGTATGTCCTTCGGTGTTTGGGTGGAATACTCGGTAGATATCTGTTAAGTCCATTTGATATATGGTTTTGTTTAATTCAGATGTCTCTCTGTTAACTCTCTGCCCTGTTGACCTATCTAATGGAGACAGTGGGGATATTGAAATCACCTACTATCAATGAGTTGGGGTTAATCTGAGTCTTAAAGTCCTGTAGTATTGTTTTTATGAAGTTGGGTGCACCAGAGTTTGGTGAATATATGTTCATGATTGTAATATCTTCTTGATTCATTGTTCCTTTGATCAGAATGAAGTGGCCCTCTTTATGTCTTCTGATTAGTTTTAGTTTAAAGCCCATTTTGTCAGATATTAGAATTGCTATACCTGCTTTTTTCTTAGTAGCATTTGCTTGGTATATTTTTTCCATCCTTTCAGTTTGAGATAATGCCTGTCCTTGAAAATGAGATGAGTTTCTTGCAGACAACAAAAAGATGGGTTTTGTTTCTTAATCCATTCACATAGTCTGTGTCATTTGACTGGGGAGTTCAGTCTGTTCATATTTAAAGTTATTAATGAAAGATGAGTATTGAATCCTGTCATTTTTATTCCTGTTTACATTCTTGATATAGCTGTACTTTTCCAAAGTTATACCTTCATTGAATTTCTTTCCGCAACCCTTCAGTACAGTCAGTCCTTTC
>NW_008356852.1:106719-138678 GCF_000622305.1 Nannospalax galili
CTTTATCTTCCAGTCTTGATATTCTGTTTTCCATTTCGTTCATCCTATTGGTGAGGCTTTCTCCTGTCGTTTCTAATTGGCTTGCTGAGTGTTTCACTTCCTTCTTCGTTTCAGCCTGAGTATTCTTCAATATTTCTAACTCTTTTCTGAAGTCATTCAGAAGTTTATCCCTATCATCCTTCAGTTCTTTGATTTCTTTGTGTGTTCTTTAAATTCACTGAATTCTTTTATCATGTTTATAATTGTTTTTTGAGTTCCATGTCCTGCATTATTTCTAGGGGGTTCTCACTGTAGTCCTCTAGAGGACTATTGGTATTTGGTGGGATATGTTATTTTGGTTTTTCATGTTATTATTTTTTCTCTGTGACTTTGACATATGAATTTCTTTTGTAGTTTCTGATTCTTGTGTGCAATTCACGCCTTCCTTTGTTGAGTTTAGATCTGCTTCTTTTTGTGAACTTTATGTGTCTTTGTGATTTACTTTTTGGGTATGAAAAGCTGGTTCTAAGCTGGTTCTCTCTTTTGATTTTATATTGGAGTGGCCAGATTGATTTTGTCTTCAGGAGTTCCCACAGAGGCCCAAGTCAGATGAGGATCAGATGCTCTCAGGCTTTCTCCTAAGGTCTGGATCCTCCAGGACAGATTTTGACCTCAGGAATTTGGGCCCAGGAAAGATGCTGGTATAGGGCACCTGGTGGCTGTGTCACCCAGAGATGCAAAGGAAGGTGGGGGTGTGAAGTGGCCCCAAGGGCCCCTGGGAACTGGACTGAGGAGCTGTGTTGGTCTGGATGCAAAAGATCAGGAAGAGGAAAGGTCAGCCCTAGCGTCCAGGAAAGAGGCTGATGGGTTGTGCAGGCCCAGGGAAGTAGAGGGAGGTGAGGGCAGGACCAGGCCCAGAGTGCCCCTGGGGACCTGAGAAGGAACTGAGTTGGTCTGGATGCAAAGGATCAGGAAGCAGTGGTGATTCCCCAGGTGTCTGGGGTGCCAAGACATGGAATGGGACAGGATCCAGGCTGGGAGGGGAGACCAGCGTGGGAGATGTGGGAGGGTGAATGAGGCTGGGGGAGTCAAGGCGTGGAGGAGGGGGACCTGCGGGTCAGAGAGAGTGATGCAGGATATTCTTAATACTCAGTGTTTCACTGTAAGCACACAGAACTGAAATCGCAAAGCAAATATTAAGGCTGTACATTTGGTTTGAAGATTTTCTAAAAATAGTTCAGATCTAATCCTCACACCAGTGTTGTATATTTGTACTGATGGGAAGGTGACCTGAACAGGTGGGTATCCAGGGAGAGGTCAGGATTGCACCTAGCAGGCTTCACGTATCCCCTTGGGGAGCAGAGGGTGTGTTCCAGGCCTCTGTCTAAGGTATGTTTCACAGAAGAGATTCTGTCCCACACTCTCATGGTAGTGTTTCTGTGGAATAGATGCAACTTCATTAAATTCCTAAATCACAAAGCCCATTTCTAAAATCTCTGTTCCCTCATCTCTCTGGGAGATTGGTTCCAGGACCGCTTAAGACACCAAACCCCACAGTTGTAACATTCAAGTCCCTATGTGAAGTGCACAGTGTTTGCTCATGACATAAGCATGTCCTCTGTGTCCTATTATGCACCTCTGTGTGACGACTGCTCAGATATTATAACATTTAAGGAAGAATGATGGGGCTGGAGAGATGGCTCAGCAGTTAAGAACACTGGCTATTCTTGCAGAAGACCCAGGTTCAAATCCTAGAACACACATGGCAGCTAACAACTGTCTGTAACTCCAGTTCCAGGGGATCCAACGGCCTCTTCTGTCCTCTGCAGGCATTGCACAACACGGGTGCACTTACTTACATGCAGGCAATACACTTATACACATAAAATAAAAATAATAAATAAAATAAAAAATAAAAAACTGTAAAAAAAGAAAGAATGACAAAAGTGGGCACAGTGATGCACCCTTTAATCTCAGCACCTGGGAGACAGAGGCAGGTGGATCTGTCTGAGACTGAGGTCAGCCTGGTCTACTGGTCTACAAGAGAGTTCTAGGCCAGCAGCTGTGAATACAGGGAGACCTTGTCTCAAGAAAAGAGAGAGAGAGAGAGACAGAGAGAGAGGGGAAAGAATGACAAAAAAATCTGTGTATGTTCAACAGAGGCACATGGTTGTGGGGGATTATTTTCCCTGCATGGGTGGCAGTGAATCCGCAGATGCAGATTGGGAATATAGGGACTCTTTGTACCTAGAGGAGACTCTGAATGCCTCACCTGGCTGAAAGGTGTTCTGTCCTGTATGTGTTGTGAGGTTAAGGAAAATCACCAAGCGACATAAAACTCACTCAGTTGCTTAGAAACTCCCCAATGAATCTACTGTGGTGTTTACATGGGTGTTGGGGGGCCTAGGTTCTTTTCTTTTTAATGGAATGGAGACTACACAGTTTGAGCAAAAGTTGATTTAGCAAAGCAGCAGGTTATTCAATAAAGCTAATACTCCAGAAAGAGACTGCAGTGTGTTGCCTTAAAGCAGGCAGCAATATAGTGGGTTTGTGTTGTGGACTTTAACGGTATTTTATGAATATTTATGAGGTGTTTGGCATATTTATGGCATAAGGTGATCCCTTTTCTGTCCCAAATCATGATGGACCTGATCTTCTTTGTGGAACGTTTTCTCTGGTCCTTACAAAATGGAGGGTTGTTAAAATCACAATGCAGTTGTGCAGTTGTTACAATGACATCGGGTTTTTGGAGGATGCACACCCTTCGTTACCGTGGTAAAGGCCCTGGTGGCTTAGTTTCTGTTATAGTGGAAACATCCACCTACAGCTTCAAGGATGTTTAATCCCAAAGGGGCATCGACTGTTGGACAGACACAGCTTCCAAGGCATAGCTGTAGCTTTCTGTGGTTACTGCATATCTAACAACCTGCCTAAGGGATGATCAGGTAGGGGTGCCACCCATCCAGGAATAGGTCGACCTCTTATTAAAAGACATTTCCATTGGCCACTTTTCTCATTACTGTGACAAAATATCCAGACAAAACAAATTTAGAGCCAGGTGTGGTGGCACATACCTTTAATCCCAGCACTCAGGAGGCAGAGGCAGGTGGATCTTTGTAAGATAGAAGCCAGCCTGGTCTATATAGATTTCCAGGCCAGCTGGGGCTACAGGGAGACTCTGTCAAAAAAAAAAAAAAACCATCATCACCATCACCATCACCACCATCATCAACAACAACTCAAAGGGAGAATCAGTAAAGAAGTGTGCTGTGGCAGAAAGTCAGCAATGAGAATAGCTCATAGACTAGGTGATTGGAAAAGCCAAAGGAATGGGGCTTTGGCATTATTTTGGTCCTTGTTCCCTGGTTCCCTCTCCTCAAGCAGTTCCTCAATGTTTTCAGTTCTATTCTATTCACTGTGCATTGATAAAAGAGGAGGACTTTCGGGGCTGAAGAATTGGCTCGGCCATTAAAAGCACTGGCTGCTTTTGCAGAGCCCCTGGGTTTGATTCATAGCACATGGCAGCCAACAACCATCTGTAATTCCAGTTCCTGGTGAATTTGACGCCCTCTTCTGTCCTCTGTGGGGATTGCATGACATGGGTGCACTTACATACATGGAAGCATTACACACACACACACACACAAATAATAATAAAGTCTTTACATTTTAAAAAAGTCACGGGGCCTGGGGATGTAGCTCAGTTGCTCCCAGAACCCACATGGTAGCTAACAACTGCCTGTAACTCCAGTTCCAGGGAATCCGACAGCCTCCGTGGGCATTGCACGACACGGGCATACTTACCTACATGCAGGCATAACACTCATACACATAAAAATGAAAATAATAAATAAAATTTTAAAACATAAAAATAAAATACGTGTAGATGTGTATGTCTGTGGGTTTATGCATATGGAGTCTAGACTTGGGCATTAGATCCCTAGACCTGGAGTTGCAGGTGGTTGTGAGCCATGCATTTTGGATGTCAGAACCTCTCTCAACCTCCCTCAGGTCCTGTACGAGAGCAAGGTGCTGTCGGAACCACTTCTCAACCCCCATGGTTGCTTGTCAGAACCTGTTTTTCTCTTATCTGGTCAACATGGCTTTCCTATCCAGATGCAATCACTTTTATTATCCCTAACATTTCTGACCTTGCTGTTTTAACCTGAGAGTTCATTTTAATCCACCTTTGTTTAAACATTGTGACCTGTTGAAGCATCAAAAACAAGTGCTGTGAAATGGGGCAGAAACCGGGGAGCATCCCTTGTTAACAGACGGCTTCTTGGAAGCTTGTTGCAGAAAAACCAGGGAGAATTCTCAGCAGGTGTGCACCGCAGGGCCGAGGGAAACAGGTCCACTAGGCTCAGTTTTCAGGACATTTACTTTCCTAGGATAAACAAACAGGGCATCTTAAATTCATAACAGTTCTCGGAACTTATACTAAAATGGCAGGGCAGCACAAGTGTCGCAGGGCATCTTTGATCCTTCATAACAGTTCTCGGAACTTATACTAAAATGGCAGGGCAGCACAAGTGTCGGTAGTATAACCCTGATCATGGGTGTGGGGAGACAGAGCAACAGGAGTTGAGGAGGCAGCGGCTCCCTGTACCCACATTCAGGACGCTAGGGGAGGTCAGTGCTGATGCTCAGCTTCCTTCCTCCTTTTCATTCAGTCCAGGACCCCAGCTCACGGGATGGCACTACCCACCCTCAGTTAACCTGGTCTGGGTAATCCCTCCAAGGTGTGCCTAGAAGCTTGCTTGCCCCCAGCTGGCGGTAGATTCGGAAGGAGGCGATCGATGCTGGCTGCCACATCGTTTGTACAGTTTTGTACACTGCAACTGGATGCATTAGATGCTGTAATGCATGAAAAAAACAGTAATGCTTTGTGTTTTCTCCTGGGGTTGGGACCCAGAGGGGCATCCTGGAAGCCGGCCAGAGCCTGTAAATGCTGACTTTGATTTTGTAAGAAGAGTTCTTGAATTTTTAAAATATGTAAGAACACTGTTCTTGTAGAAGACCTCGGTTCAAATCCCAGAACCCACATGGTAGCTAACAACTGCCTGTAACTCCTGCTGTACCCACAGACTTCAGACTAAACTGAGCTATCTGAGAGCCTTGGACACCTGTTCTCCTGAGTGCTTGCTCACGTGTGCAGCTTGCTGAGAATACTCAGCCAATCAAGGGAAGAGGCCTTTCCAGCTCCCTGCTGAGTTTTGCTAATGACACTTCTGAAACTTTAAGTCTTTGCGTCTCATCAACTGCTGCCAAGGTTTGAGCTTAGGAAAAAAATCAGCTCTGCCAGGTTCCAAATTCTGGCCATCTCGGAGATTCCTAAGCATGATTAA
The DNA here is from genome assembly GCF_000622305.1 of Nannospalax galili. Classification (NCBI taxonomy): domain Eukaryota; kingdom Metazoa; phylum Chordata; class Mammalia; order Rodentia; family Spalacidae; genus Nannospalax; species Nannospalax galili. The sequence goes on from NW_008356852.1 coordinate 112,047, forward strand.
CGTGAGGGGTTAAACCAAATGCTGAACACTCCAGTTTCTGACTAACTTGTCTCGGGAATTCTGCATTTTGATTCCACAGGTATTGTTTCTAGAAAACATGTAGACGTTGTCTAAGCTAAATCCAAATGTCAATAAAAAGTAAACACATAGATGTAAAAATAAAGACCCTTGACGCCTACCACCTACATGAAGGGTGTTCCACATCAGTCTGTGACTTTTTAAACTTCGTATTTTTTCTTGGTATTTTCTTTGGAAAGGTACAGGATTGGCCCTCCCATCTCTTCTTCTTGCTGTTGCTGTCTCTCTGTGTTGCCTTCCTTCCTTTTCCTTTCCTTCCCACTTCCTTCCTTCCTTCTCTCCCTCCCTCCCTCCTCCCTCCCTCCTCCCTCCTCCTCTCTCTCTCTCTCTCTCTCTCTCTCTCTCTCTCTCCAGTGTTCTAAGAATGAACATTTGAGCTGCCTCCTTTCATAAGCTCTATTTGAACAATATTGTATACACCTTCATCCTCAGCTGCCTGCTGATGTGAACGCATCATTTCCTGTGAATGGCGCTCTTACTGAAACACTGATTAGCACGTGTCCAGGAGGTGGCCATTCTGTCTCTCCAGTTCACATCCAGGTATGGCCGATGTTTTCAGGAACCCACAGACATCCGCTGTGTTCTATAGGCTGCCTGTGCACCCACACATTTCCTGGATCTGTATGTTAACTTGACACCTTCAAACCTCAACAGTCTGGTGGCTGCCACACTGCGTCTGGCTCTGCCCAGTGCCTCCCTTCCCTTGGGAGGCATATGCTAGGGGTGCAATATTTAGTCTTCCCAGCTGGCACTCCTGGGCAAAGATTTGAGGGTGTCACCCATCTTCAGAGCCCTCCTCCTTCCCTCCCTCCCTCCTCCCTCCTCCCTCCCTCCCTCCTCCCTCTTGCTCTCCCTCTACCCCTTCTTTCCCTTCTCTCCCCTCCCTCCTCTCTGAAGGAGTTCCTGGATTTCCCTTAAGTGTTTAGCACCATTCCTCAGCTAGCAGGTGACCAGGTAGGAGGCACAGTGTCCTGGGAAGGTTCCCTCACAGGCCTCATGTACCTCGTCTCCTGCCTCCCAAAGGACACAGGCACCTCGACCATGAGAGTTGAAGGATGTGCCACATCAAGATATGTTCACGTAACAAAAGTCAGTGGAGTCAGAGTGTTCAAGAGAGAGTCTCAATTGAGAGGGATCCCCAAGGCATTGGGGCTTTGTTAGAGGTACTTTCTTCAACAACTCCTGCTGGGTCCTCAGGAATCTCCAGAAGTGATACCAAACCACTGGAATTATCTAGAACAAAATCCCAGTCAGGTGGCTGAGCAGTCTCTGAGGACCTGATTGCTACTTTGGGGTGTGTGTGTGTGTGTGGTGCGTGGTGTGTTTGTGTGGTGCGTGGTGTGTTTGTGTATGTGGTATGTGGTATGTGTGGGGTGTGTGTGTGTGTGTGTGGTGTGGCGTGTGTGGTGTGTGGTGTGGGTGTGGTGTGGTGTGTGTGGGTGTGGTGTGGGTGTGTGGTGTATGTAGGGGGTGTGTGTGGGGTGTGTGGGGGGTGTGTGTGGGGTGTGTGTGGGGTATGTATGGTGTGTGTGGGGTGTGTGTGTGGTGTGTGTGGGCTGTGTGTGGAGGTTTGTACCACCGTGTAGGTGCTGGAAGGAACCTGATTCCTCTGCAGAGGTTCCTGACTGCTGGGCTCTCCAGCCACACCCCCTTCTCTCTGCCAGCGGGTTAGGAGAGCTGATCTTCCCGCTTGTCTTTTATTCAGAAATAGAGCTAGCTGCAAGATAAATCGTGTACCATACAGCAAGAAAATAAGTGCAACACAGGGCTGGAGAGATGGCTCAGCGGTTAAGAGCACTGACTGCTCTTGCAGAGGACCCGGGTTCGATTCCCAGCACCCACATGGTGGCTGACAGCCGTCTGTAACTTCAGTTCCAGGGGATCCAAAACAAAACCTTCTTCTGACCTCTGTGGGCATTGCATGACGTGGGTGCACTTACACACATTCAGATGATACACTCATACAGATGAAATAAAATTAGCAAATTATTTTTTTTAAAAAAGAAAGAAAAAAATGGAATACAGAGTGAAGTTGTGATTGGGGAAATACCTGTAATTTCATATCAGAAATAAAACTTGCCCGCAATTGTTGAGGAAAAATGCAGAGGCCAAAGGGAAGGGTTACATGGCACAAAGCACATAGGCCAATGGGGGGAGTCCCACTAAGCTGTATTCACCCCAATATTGACTTGGCAGTGAATTGTAGATGCTGTGGGCTCTCCTAGACACATCCCCTGAATGGTTTCCCTCTGTTTTTGTCTGTCCTCAGCGGGCCACTGTGGCTCCCCAGACCCCATCGTGAACGGCCACATCAGCGGTGACGGCTTCAGCTACAGGGACACGGTGGTCTACCAGTGCAACCCCGGATTCCGGCTCGTTGGTACCTCCGTGAGGATTTGCCTGCAGGACCACAAGTGGTCTGGGCAGACGCCCGTCTGTGTTCGTGAGTGGTTTAGAGAAACATCTCCCCCTGCAGGCTCCTGTCCATATTCCTGTGCTGTGCAGTCACCTTCTGATTCCACGCAGAATAATCCCTCCCTCTCACTGTCCCATGTCAGAGCATAAGGCCCACCATGCTGGCTTCCCTCCCCACCTCCTTCCCTGCTTCCTCCTGATGCCTCTCCAGACTCCTACCTTGCTTGAATCCTCTCATCAATTCGTTTTAAAGGAGGCCTAGGTCTGATGTCATGTGCTCATTACTGGAGGACATACACACCAGGTCTGGGACTACAGAGCCTTAAATGGACCACACTCTGAGTGTCCTGAGTTGTCTGGTACTTGGGTAATTGTTTTGTCAAGGACAGTTTTGCAAGGATCTCTTAGTTTAATCAAAAGAGATAAAATTATACATAATGCCCATTCTCAAAACTTAGGGCTTCAGACAAATACTGACTGGGGTTTGTAGGGCAGATGTTTTGTTTTGGGTGCAGACTTTCTGTCAAACCCTGTCCATCTGATAGCTTCGCTTTCCCATTAACTAAGCAGGTGGCTGTGAACAGTGACAGGTGTCTGCAGTAGGCCTGTAATGTACAGCGTTCAGGGACAAAGACTGCACTGGCAAGAAAAATGAAATGAGCAGGAAAACACCAGCTTCGTAGCCATAATGTGGTCGTTTCCAAAGGGTCTGTGACAGACCCGCCTGGCCGCGTGTGACCGCAGTCTGGATCCTGTGACCGACCCCTGGCTCTGTGTGGCCACTGTCCAGGGCCTGGGACAGACTCAGCTTGGCCCTGCTGGGGGTGGGTGCTGTGTGGCCCAACACAACCAGAGCTCAGTACACCCCTCAGGATCCCACGGTGCGGGTTTCAGAGGAGAATGATATTTCCTAAGTACACGCTGATGAAGTTGATGCCGCCGTACTGTATAACACAAAGCTTCAAACAAATCCCCAGAATTTCATGCCGTCAGCAGGGACGCTCTAAGGAGAGAACCGTCCAACCCTTGGTAAATATCGAAGGACTCAACACCTTTCAGTGCTGCATCATCAGGTCTCTTGGTATTTTGTCCGACTTGGTGAACAGTGCTAGTTCTCTGGAGGAAACAGGCTTTAGAGGCGTATGCTCATTCCCACCACCGTAAAAGGTGGTGTGGTCCTTCCAAACAGGAATGCCATCCAGTGTCACAGAGAACCCTTCAGTCCTAACATTGGTTTTAAGTGACCTGACATGGATGCGGTGACCTGTTTAATATGAACAATGACACTGACCTTTTCCCTACAGCTATCACGTGTGGTCACCCTGGAAACCCCGCCCACGGACTCACCAACGGCAGCGAGTTCAACCTGAACGACTTGGTGAATTTCACTTGCCACACAGGTTACCTGCTGCAGGGTGCCTCTCGGGCCCAGTGTCGGAGCAACGGTCAGTGGAGCAGCCCCTTGCCCACCTGTCGAGGTATGAGATGTGTCCGCAAAGAAAGTGCTTTGTGCTGAGGCTGTTAAAGGCTGATTCCCACACTGGGTGACCTATCTCCATGAATAAAACCACAACATGAACTCAGTACACGAACATGAAGTAGTCACCAGACTGTCCTGTGTGGCCACAGGGCACACTGATGCGATGCCTGAAGAATGCAAGGTCCCTACACTGTCACATGTTAAACCCCAGAGCATGCTTGGGCAGGGTGCCCTGCAGAACACAGGGTCCTTGGAACACTTCTGTCCCCGCATGGCACACTGTGTGGGTGTCTGTAGATCATGGAATTGCTAGACGCCGTATCACCACAGGGGCACCAGAGAGGGGGTGCCCTGCAGAACACAGGGTCCTTGGAACACTTCTGTCCCCACATGGCACACTGTACGAGTGTCTGTAGATCATGGAATTGCTAGACGTGGTATCACCACAGGGGCACCAGAGAGGGGGTGCCCTGCAGAACACAGGGTCCTTGGAACACTTCTGTCCCCGCATGGCACACTGTGTGGGTGTCTGTAGATCATGGAATTGCTAGACGCCGTATCACCACAGGGGCACCAGAGAGGGGGTGCCCTGCAGAACACAGGTCCTCATAGCACCAATGTCAGTTCAGGGCTCACTGAGGGAGTTCCTCTGTAGCACAAGGTCCCTACACTGTCATATGTCAACACAGGGCATATTGAGAAAGTGCCCTGCAGAGCCCAGAGTCCCCAGGTTGCCCCACGTCAGCTCAGGGCTCACTGTGGGAGTTCCCCACACAACACAGATCACACAGACTCTCCTGTGATAGCATGGGACATACTAAGGGGCAGTTCTGTTCCAAGGACCATTTCTACTTCCTGGCCTGGATTTGCCATCCAAACACTAGCCTGGGATGCAGCGATCTGGTCCAGGTCATGCAGCTATCTTTCAGGTTTATTAGATTGCCTCCAGCCAGGTCATCTCTGCTGTTTTAGAGTTTGGGTTATAATTTGATTATAGGTGCAGTCCACTGCAGGGCTTTAAAAGTGGCCTCCTGGGTTCCATAAGCATTTTTTTTTCACTCAAAGAAACTCAGAGCTTTCTTCTATAAACTTAAGCAATCTATAAAATTCAAGGAGCATTACTGCACAACAGTGGAAGGGACTTGTGAACCCGCACTCCTGCCTGACAAGCCCCTCCCCCAGAAGAATCAAATGCACGCAGTGGAAAGGGAACTGCCTTCAACTTCCAGAGCCCACCAGTGGCCACAAAGAATTCTGAGCACACTTTTCTGAGTCAGAAACATCTGGAGAGGGTGCTTCATGACAGCTGTCATGGTCACTGGCCTGGAGGGGACATACAAGGCAGTCGGTCCACTTTCTATTCTGTACCTGAGGAGGCATGCTGTTAATTCCTCTCAAGACACCCACCAGCCTTCTGGCTAATGGAACCCATTCAGCATAAGCAGAGCATATCCTGCACCTCGGAGACTGCCTTCCCCGCTCCTCCTAAGGGGGAAGGTTCCCATTAGAAGTGGCCTGACTTAGTTTCCGTGAATCATTGTTGGAAGAACTGCCACCATCAGCCGCACTCGCTGTGCGTTGACAGCGGGATTCCTTTAGGGGCACACGTTAATATACGTAGGGGGTGTGGCTGAAGAATGCCTCAGAAATAAAACACTGCATTTGAGTGAAAATATTTAAACTAGCTTTGGGCAGTTCTGTCTCGCCACTTTTCGAATATATTTTCATAGCACAGTGGTTGACAGCAGTCAGGAGATTTCATCAGGAAGGCGGAGTTCGTGGGAAGTCTCTCAGATCAATTCTCTTTTGTAAACTTTCTAAAATGAATTCAATTTATTTTATTTTATTTTATTTTTTGCTTTGCTTATTTCATTTTGTAATCTGTAGCTGATTTTTAATTTTTCATTGTGTATTTCACCCGTCTTTTCCTCTAGACAGTTTCACATGAACTTTCATGTCACATATATGTACATGATTTTACGTATCTATATCAAAACCAGGATCTGCAAAGGAGAGAAAAACGTGACATTTGCCTTTCTGAGATGGGATTAATTCAGCTCAATGTGATCATCTCCATTTGGGTCCATTTTCTTGCAAATGACATAACTTCTTTCTAAAGAAAAGAATTTATAATGCATGTATAAGTAATATATGAAATATTCTGATTTCTAGTGGTGAACTGTTCAGATCCAGGCTTTGTGGAAAACGCTGTTCGCCATGGGCAGCAAAACTTTCCAGAGAGTTTCAAGTATGGAATGAGTGTGATGTATCACTGCAAGAAAGGATTCTACCTGCTGGGATCTTCTGCCTTGACCTGCACGGCGAATGGCTTGTGGGATCGCTCGTTACCCAAGTGTCTGGGTGAGTAAGGCTCCCCAGGGCTTCTTGGCCACAGAGCCCAAGGGAAACACAACCAACACAAGTTTCCATGTAGTCAAGAAAACTGTTTTAACTCCCTTTGGCCCTCCCATCACCAATTCTGTCAGCTCTTATGATGGATTGACCAAAACCCACCACACACATCTCAAAGGAGTTTAAGAACTCATAGGCATGCTTTGACAGTGGGCCCCAGAGGGCAATGGGCCCTGGTCGCTCGCTGGTCAGCACTTGGACCACTCTGTTTTTACCTCTGTGTGACCATCTGTCTGCCTGCTTCAGTCTGTGGCCCAGCTTTGTACCTTCCATTATGGTGGTGCTGACAGATAACAGCACACAAACCCTTACAGGAGCCAGGTAAAGAGACAGTGCTATGGAAAGTGGAAGATTTCCTTGAAGATTAAGTCCTAAATGGTCATCAAGGTCCCTCAAGACATTGTTGTGACTTCACCATAGAAGAAGATGTAGATTAGCAAGAACTTATCTCTACACATGAGCCGTACTGTGATTTTTTTCTCTTAAATATTTGAGCTGTTGGGGATGGAGAGATGGTTCAGAGGTTAAGAGCACTTTCAGAGGATTTGGGTTCAGTCCCAGCACCCACATGACAGCTCACAACTGTCTATAACTCCTGTTCCAGGGCATCTGACACCCTCCTGTGGACTCTATGAACACTACACACATGGGTACCCTTATATAGATGTAGGAAAATATGCATACACATAAAATAAATATAAATTAAATCTTAGAAAAATAACTATCCTCTAGCTCCAAAAGAATCTTCTTCCATACTTAGTCTGAAAGCTTAGGAAATACCTTTGCTCTCTTTGAGCTTCTTAAACGGGGCAGAAACAACGTGGTCCTTAAAGTCAAAATTTCATCCTCTTGGTAATATATTGTATACACAGGACAGAGGTGGCACAGTGACGAAGTTTCCATGCACAAAGCAAACTCCTGTCTCAGCACTTGGGAACCCGGCACTGTGAAGTCTGCTGTGAGGTTGGGTTAGTGTGGGAAAAACGCCTTCCATCCCTTCAAGTGAGTTTCCTTCAGAAGCCTCACACAGAAGCAGCGCTGAATTTGGATAATATCATATTCGTGGAGAAACAGAATGATGACTTTCCGGAGGAAAGACACAACAGGGCCTCAGACTGTGCCACAGTCCCCCATCACGGCTCGTCTGCGTTTTATTTTTCTGTGCCTTCGCACTGGGGGATTTCCCAAGGAGCTGAGTTGCTTTGTTTCTTCCTCTCCCCAAACATTTCTTTTGCATCTCTCCTGGCTCCGGAGAGACTCCTATCAGGCATTGAACTGGTGGTAATGTGCTTAGATCCGCAAACGCTGGGTTTGACTGACTCTGCTTTCCCAAACTGGCTTGTCCCCACCCCAATCACTCCATTTCTTGTCATTAACATCGATGTGGGAAGGAGCATCTCAGAGGGACACTCAACTTTACATGCTCCAGGGGCTCAGCCCTGAATCTATTCTGCTGTTTATTGTTTCTTGGATTGTCTTCCTTTCTATCTTTTATTTTATCGAGAATTGGTCATTTACCAAGCACTTCAGTGTTCTGGGTCTAATTGGCTTCTTTTTAGGACTTTAGATAAAACATGGGTGTCCACTGAATAAATGCTAATGCAAGACACAGAATAAGGGCCAATGGGACCCAAGGGGGGGGGGTTCTGCCTCCCAGTTGCAGAACCTTTTCTCTGGACTGCATCACTTCTCAGTTGCTAAGTGACCAAATTGGGTTTGTTGGGGACATTGAATAAGTCCTCTGCCTCTTCCATCAAGCTAGTCATTTGCATGTCACATAAAAATGTGTCCATTGCTAATTCAAGTTGGTAATTCATGGGAAAAGTAGAGCTGGATGTCTTCAGTGTTCCATATTCATCTGGACCTGGGGTCTGCCTTTGTGAAGGATGTTTTTGGATAGATTATGAACTTGATTTGGAATAATTTTAAGGCTATGACTAAAATGCTGAGATGGTTTTGGACTATTTTGAAGAAAATGTTCCAATAATTTATTGTTATTTTTACTTACCCATGTCAGATCATCACCTATTAAAAGATAATCATTACAATGGCTTTCCTAGACAAATGAACTTGAAAATTAAGCTGGTTTAACATAATTTTGCCTCTAAGCAAAGCATATGATTGTCATATTAACTGAAGTATTGAAAATAGTTTTAATGGATTCATACTGGTTTTTGAATTTCTCTTTTTATTTGAAGTTTTATTAGGAAATCAGAAAACTTTTATAAAATAAAAAGTAGTTGCTAAGAACAATAATAGTATTATCTCAGTGAGGATGTCCAGCAAATCACTGTCCAGTCCTGTTTGCATTTCTTACCACCCTGCTCACATGGGTGCAGTTAGAAGCAGACAGATAACGCTGGGCTTCTTTGCCCATGGAAGGCTGACTTGTTATGTCCAACCGTAAGCAAAATTATCTTAAGACAAACAATTCCATTACTACTTACTTTCCTTTCTTCAGTAAATAAACATCATGGGAATTTTCTCTCTGCAGTTATTTCTTATCTATAGAAGTTCCTTAAAGCTGAGAGTTGGAGGGATGTCTACGTGGGAGTCTTACTGCAAAGCACTGTGTTCTCAATTTTTCTAACCTTTTCTTCAGCCATATCATGTGGCCACCCTGGTGTCCCTGCAAATGCTGTCCTAACTGGAGACCTGTTTACATATGGCGCCACAGTTCATTACTCCTGCAAAGGGAGCCAGAGCCTCATGGGCAACAGCACCAGAGTCTGCCAAGAAGACAGTCACTGGAGCGGAGCCCTTCCGCACTGCTCAGGTGAGGAGCTCTGTGCTCAGGCCACCACTCAGAATATTGATTGTGCAATTGCACAGATGTCTGTGATTATACCAAATGAACCCCTGTTATGACGTCCAATATCTTCAGCAGCATCGTAGGTCACCATATGGGGACTACCACTGTCATCGTCACCAGTGGCCCTTGTCCTGTAGGTGGGCATCATCCCATCACCATCTTCAACATCATCACTGGGCCCATATGGGCCACTTTTACTTTAGATTCATATCAGATAGATCACCATTATCCCTATCACATAAATCAGCATCATCCTAACTGCAGTCACTGGTCCCTATCACACAGACCACTATCATTTCACCTCATAGTCAGCATTATCTCTGAGCCCCATCACATAGATCACGCTCATTTTCATCACCTGCAGTGTTGCTAAGCCACATTATACTTACACCCGAATCATGAACCAGCTTGACTCAATTTTAAGGCCAAAGCAAAGAGCCTGTTTCTTCAGCTGTCTCTTAGAACCATGCTCTTAGCCAGGGCTTAACTCCTTCTTTTTCTTTGCAACAGCACCTCCAGCACAGAAAGGAAAAAGGGAAGTAGGTGCTAGACATACCCTTATCTTATCAGAAAATCTTGCCCTTTGATCCCTAGGCCTAGAATAGCATACACACAATTAAGAATAGACTTCTCGATTTTTCTTAATGCTTGCAATGAGAAAAAAAAAAAACACCCTGCTTTCAGCATTTAGACTTGTAAATAATGCAACCACATTTACACACTATCTTACACTATCTTCGGTGGAGTGTAAGGAGGGGTCCCAAGGGATTAAGGTCATATGCCATAGTCACAAGAGTGACATATAGCTCTGTGAGCTTGTTCATAGTATAAGAAGTAACCTTTTGGTTGCAAGGTTAGCAAAAAGTCTTTAGTCCAGATTATATGGTTAAAGTCATTCCTGCAATCATCACCTTCATGTTTATCACTAGCTTCTAGCCATAAATCCTCACCACCACCACCAGTCATCTTCACCATCATCTCAGAGTCCCATCACACAGGTCAGTGACAACTTCACCATCATCTTCACCCCAATCATTAATGCCCTTCACGTAGATCAGCATCATCTCCATCATCATCATCACCGTTATCACTGCTCCTCATCAAGCAAATCATCATCTCGTCACCAGCATCAATATCATCTTCTCCACCCTCTCTGAGCTCCATCACAGATATCATCGTCTTGATCATCATCCCTGGTCCCCTTCACCTGAACCAGCATCATCTACATCATTGTCTCTGGTACCTGAACCAGCATCCTCATCTGTATCATTGTCACGGGGCCCATCACTTTGTATTTCTCTCTAGGCTTTCTGATCGCCCTTGCCGAGATTCTTCTTACGTCGGCTTACTTTCCTCCTCTGCCATTTATCCCTCTCTATGTGTCCTCTCAATTCATCAACATTTCCATCATTTCTAACATCAGTGAGCACCTTGATCATTTTTGTCATTTTAATTCTATGGATCATCTTTAAAACTTAATTCCAGGAGCAACTTTGGACACAACTGTAAAGAAAGGAACCCCTCCCTGACTTTCCTCTGTAGCCACCATGACCCACTTCCCCTCTGGCTGCCTACACTCACATTCCAGAAACTGTTCAGGAGTCACAGCATTTCAATCCTCCCAAAAGAATCACGTCTTCTTATTAATTATATTTTATGAGGCTATTTTTATTTGAATGACACAGCAACAGTGTCTTAAGTTTCTCCCCTATTAGGGACTATGAAATAGAAAATTTCTCTTTCCAAAATGCTACAATGTTATATAAACACAAGCCATGTTAAATATGTATTTAGAGTGACTTTTCATTGAATAACCTTTGAAGATGTTAAAAAAAAAAAAAAAAAAAAAAAAAACAATTTTTTTTAAAATCATGCATTCCTGTGCTTGTGCTCCATAGGAAATAGTCCTGGATTTTGTGGTGATCCAGGGACACCAGCACATGGGTCTCGGCTTGGGGATGAATTTAAGACAAAGAGTCTTTTGCGTTTCTCTTGTGAAATGGGCCACCAGCTGCGGGGCTCTGCAGAGCGGACTTGCCTGACAAATGGATCCTGGTCAGGAGTGCAGCCGGTGTGTGAGGGTGAGTGAACCAAGCCTGGCAGTCCACCTAAGGCTTAAAACTACCTGCTTATTCTAAAGTGTCTGGGACCAGCCTGAGGGAACCTTTGGGACCCTAGAAACTTCTGTCACTTGTATAGGTGAACCCTTTCCCCAAAGGTACAATAGCATCATAAAAAATTATGAGTACTAGCAATGTTGTTCAAAGACCACCCATAGCGGTCCTCATCCTTTGAACATCTTTCACAGGAAAGCAGGTTTCTAATCTGTTGCTAGCCTGTGATTCCCATGCCTTTTTGTATGGGTCCTAGAGGTGAGCTGTGGAGGCTGAGGGACAGTGACTAGGAGCAGTGCAATCCCAGATGAGGATTTCTGTGAGCTGGGAATATTCCTGTTCCTGTAGCTCTGCCTATCTTCAGGCAGCCTCCTGCAGAGCACTCTATACAAAGCAATGTTTATGTTTGTGGCATTTTGAAATGAGTGACTCTGATTGCATTACAATCGTAGGTGTGAAGACTTTAGCTGTCAACTAGGGAACACACTTATCAGTCATTAATAGTATTGCATCAGGTGTCAACGAGGCCTGACTTAATCAAAGGTGAACAGAGATGTATGTGGTTGATAGCAATGAACTTAAAGTTCAGAATATCAAATTAGAGTTTGGGCAATATGCCTTTAAACTTTAGATACACATCATGCAAGCCACCTTCTCAAGTTTTAAGTCTAAGATGGTGTATTTTAGTTTGTATCGAAACGTTTTCTATATAATTTGGTCCGCTTGAATGTGCTCTTGCAAATTTCATCACCAGAGACAGAATCTCAGAGTTCCAGGCCAGGGTTGTGACATCAGCTGCCTGACCAAGATTTTTTTCTAACCTGACATAATCATCTCCTCTTCATCTATTAAAAACCTTCCATCCCAGGGCTAGAGAGATGGATCAGCAGTTAAGAATACTAAATGTTCTTGCAGAAGACCCGGGTTCGAATCCCAGCGCCCACATGGCAGCTAACAACTGTCCGTAACTCCAGTCCCAGGGGATCTGACAGCCTCTTCTGTCCACCGCAGGCATTATACGACATGGGTGCACTTACCTACATGCAGGTAGTACACTCATACACATAAAATAAAAATAATAAATAAAATATTTTAAAAAACCTTCTATCCCAATGAGAAACAAAAATAAGTTACAAAACAAATCCATGAGTCATAAAATAAAAGTGTCTAAAACACTCTTAAAGAGCAAATAATCTATATAGTTGTGGCATTTAGGTATTACGTGACGAACCATTTCTGTTAGATGTTAGCTTTGGTTAGAAACCTGCCTTTCAACTATAGGTTCATTGATGAACGCTTCCACCGCATCCTTTCATGAAGGTGTCTGACTAAACCGTGTCGTTGAACTGGGAGACTTTGGGGTTTTTTCATGTAATTTTGATAAACTCTATGTTCAACTTTTCGTCAACACATATAACAATACTATTGCATTCTCAGTGTTGAATAAGTGTTTATTGAATGAATAATTGTTTTGAACAGTTCACTGTTTTCATCTTTTCAATATGATATTTTAATTGATATCATAGAGAAACCTGGTTGTCAGTTGCTTCTGGTTCTGTAAATATTGTTTACTATAAATGCCAATCCAGCTACTGCTGAATGGTCTGTGTTAGAAAGGACTGCAAATCCGAACCACATAATGTGGGCAGAGGATTGGTTGGTTATGCCTGCCCTGAGCACAGGCACAGCCCTTATGTGTGTGTGCGCTCTATTTGTTTTGCAAACAAGCACCACCTCAGCTTGGGCTTACATGCCTAATTCAAATAAAGTTAGAATTGAGAGTTTTCTTCTGTATCTTTAAGAGAAATGCATCCTTGTTTTCAAGACTAGTTTTGAAAGCAGTACTAAATATTCAAGAGTGTTTCTAAACATGCTGAAAATCTCAGAAAATCTCATGATGGCTCTTAATATCCAGTAAGTGTCTCATGAAGGAGAGCCGCTCTATTATACATCATGTGACAGTAATTATTCTGGACTCAACTAAAACTGAAAAGGCAAAACGTCAGAGGCTGATGCCATCACCTTGAACTGTCACAGCAGCAGGGGCCACTTCTGCATAGAGAGTTAGATGCCCTGGTGCCCTGGGCATCATTAACTGAGGGCCAGTGTCCCTAAGAGACATTAAGCTACTTCTGAGAGAAATGCAAAGTGCTGTCATCTTCCAGCCAATTACACAGCTGTATTTAGATTTTATAATGTGGTGGCCATTTGACAATGTGTGCAGTCATTTGTATTCCTGACATATGTTCTGTTTCCCAAGTGTATTCTCCTGTTTTTATAACATATGACCTGATTTTCCAAGATTTTAAACAAAGGATGTATGAAAGAAGATGCTTTTGAACTCTAATGTCATATAAATACTTTGTAAAAGTTCATAATAGTTCTATTTTGCATAAAAATGTGTTCCATCTCATAGCAAAGCTTTGAATTTTTAATGTTTTAACTCATGTTTTAATACCTTAAGAAGTCTTAGCATTCAGAAAAGTTGTTGTGGAAATGCAGTTTTTACTTCTGTAGCTAATAGATTAAGTGAATCTATGGGTCAGACAAGATCAAAGCAGAAGACAGTCCACAGAGGTGTTCCCAGAGTTCGGTCAGGCGTCCGTGGTCCTTCGCGCTTGTCCTCGATGACCAGGGGTATCTGACACCTCAGTCCAGCCTCACCTCTTGAGGGCTGCTATTTGTGTTTCCTGACAGCCGTGTCCTGTGGGAACCCTGGCACCCCCACCAATGGGATGATCCTCAGCAGCGACGGCATCCTCTTCTCCAGCTCCGTCATCTACGCCTGTTGGGAAGGCTACAAGACCTCAGGGCTCACCACACGGCATTGTACAGCCAATGGGACCTGGACAGGCACAGCGCCCGACTGCACCAGTTAGTACCTGCCAGGTGGAGCCTGTCGGGGAGGCAAGCAGTGGGATTTCAAAGTCTATTGAGTTTTTCAGTTCATCTAGGAAAAAGAAAATCTTCAATTTGATGTGATGTCCTGTTAGGGATTTAAGGTCATCCTTCCCTTCTTTAGTACATAGGTTGAAGCTGTTCTAAATGGTCAGATGTGTACTATAAGAGGGACTTATAAAAAAGGCCACCCTTCTTTGGCTCCAGACCATCTAGTTCAAAAAAATTAAGGTATTCAGGTCTCTGACCATGGCTGTGAGCATATGGCCTTGGTCAGTGTAATCACATGCCAGGCCTAACCAGGGTGGCAGTCATGTAGCTGCCTGTCAGTAGAGTAGCAATAAGCAATTTCACACACACGTTGTCTGGCAGATCTGCACACTGGGCCGGGGGTTCTTTTAGAACTAATTGCTGAGTCACGGAGAGCAGCTGCGGCAGGCACATGACTAAGCCCTGTCACCCTGACTTTGCCTCTCTCTGGTTCTCTTCTGCTACCTGCCTTCCAGTCATAAGTTGTGGGGATCCCGGCACACCGCCCAACGGCATCCAGTTTGGGACAGATTTCACCTTCAACAAGACAGTGAGCTATCAGTGCAACCCTGGCTTCCTGATGGAGTCCTTGGCGTCACCCACCATCCGCTGCACCAAAGATGGCACGTGGAACCAGAGCAGGCCGGTCTGCAAAGGTGGGTGCCCCTACCTTTGTTTGCTGTTGCCGACAGGTAGCGAAGTCTACAGATGATGCTGTGTTCTGTTTTTCAAGTATTGCAAAGCCATTGCAGGGGCTTTATCTCCAGTTCTTCCTAACCATTTTGTAAATAAGCAACCACTTTATTATATGGATACACTGATGTCAGTCTTATAGATGGGGAAACTGAGTCACAGAAGGTCATAGTGAATGGCTCCGGGATAGAAGTCAAGAGTAGAAATGTTGGGTCCAGGTGACCCATCCTACCTCTAGACATTGTGTTTATTTTTGTTTGTTTGTTTGTTTGACAAAGTGTCCCCAGCCCCAGCCCACCAAGAACTTACTAAGTAGACCAGGCTGGCCTGGATCTCAGAGAGATCTGCCTGCCTCTGCCTCTGCTTCTGCCTCTGCCTCTGCCTCTGCCTCAAGTACAGGGATTAAAAGTGTGTCCCACTATGCCCAGTGTTAAAAGGTGTGTTTGGATAAACAGCTTTAGGAACTCAGGCTAATGGCTACTGACGGCTGTGGTACGTACATGGGAGACATGATGGAATTCAGTTTCCTGGTTGAAGAAGCAGATGGGACATTAGCTGGTCATCTGCCAATGAAAACACAAGTAGAGGATCAGTGCTGGAACGTTCTGTAGGTCACATGAAGAGAGGGAGGATAGAACACAGAGAGAAGGGACAGGAAGGCTTGTGGCTTACACCAGGGAATAGCAAGCTCAGGTCACATGCAGTGGGGTGCCTTGGAGGAGTCATAGGGAATCCCAGCTGGCCAGGATCCTGTGAGATCCAGGATGTGCAGGGTCAGATTCCTAATCAGAAGGGGACCATAGGCTCTTCTATTTGGAGCCTGGAGTGGGACAAAGGGGAAGGAGAGGCTGGTGCAGTGACCTGGCAGGGCCCATCCTCAGGGCCTGGGACACTGGGAAGCCCTAGTGAAGGGCACCATCCTCAGGGCCTGGGACACTGGGAAGCACTAGGGCAGGGCTCCATCCTCAGGGCCTGGGACACTGGGAAGCACTAGGGCAGGGCTCCATCCTCAGGGCCTGGGGCACTGGGAAGCACCAGGACAGGGCACCGTCCTCAGGGCCTGGGGCACTGGGAAGCCCTAGTTAAGGGCACCATCCTCAGGGCCTGGGACACTGGGAAGCACTAGGGCAGGGCTCCATCCTCAGGGCCTGGGACACTGGGAAGCACTAGAGCAGGGCTCCATCCTCAGGGCCTGGGACACTGGGAAGCACTAGGGCAGGGCTCCATCCTCAGGGCCTGGCACACTGGGAAGCACTAGGGCAGGGCTCCATCCTCAGCGCCTGGGACACTGGGAAGCACTAGAGCAGGGCTCCATCCTCAGGGCCTGGGACACTGGGAGCACTAGGGCAGGGCTCCATCCTCAGGGCCTGGCACACTGGGAAGCACTAGGGCAGGGCTCCATCCTCAGCGCCTGGGACACTGGGAAGCACTAGAGCAGGGCTCCATCCTCAGGGCCTGGGACACTGGGAGCACTAGGGCAGGGCTCCATCCTCAGGGCCTGGCACACTGGGAAGCACTAGGGCAGGGCTCCATCCTCAGCGCCTGGGACACTGGGAAGCACTAGAGCAGGGCTCCATCCTCAGGGCCTGGGACACTGGGAGCACTAGGGCAGGGCTCCATCCTCAGGGCCTGGCACACTGGGAAGCACTAGGGCAGGGCTCCATCCTCAGCGCCTGGGACACTGGGAAGCACTAGAGCAGGGCTCCATCCTCAGGGCCTGGGACACTGGGAGCACTAGGGCAGGGCTCCATCCTCAGGGCCTGGCACACTGGGAAGCACTAGGGCAGGGCTCCATCCTCAGCGCCTGGGACACTGGGAAGCACTAGAGCAGGGCTCCATCCTCAGGGCCTGGGACACTGGGAGCACTAGGGCAGGGCTCCATCCTCAGGGCCTGGCACACTGGGAAGCACTAGGGCAGGGCTCCATCCTCAGCGCCTGGGACACTGGGAAGCACTAGAGCAGGGCTCCATCCTCAGGGCCTGGGACACTGGGAGCACTAGGGCAGGGCTCCATCCTCAGGGCCTGGCACACTGGGAAGCACTAGGGCAGGGCTCCATCCTCAGCGCCTGGGACACTGGGAAGCACTAGAGCAGGGCTCCATCCTCAGGGCCTGGGACACTGGGAGCACTAGGGCAGGGCTCCATCCTCAGGGCCTGGCACACTGGGAAGCACTAGGGCAGGGCTCCATCCTCAGCGCCTGGGACACTGGGAAGCACTAGAGCAGGGCTCCATCCTCAGGGCCTGGGACACTGGGAAGCACTAGGGCAGGGCTCCATCCTCAGGGCCTGGGACACTGGGAAGCACTAGGGCAGGGCTCCATCCTCAGGGCCTGGGACACTGGGAAGCACTAGAGCAGGGCTCCATCCTCAGGGCCTGGGACACTGGGAAGCACTAGGGCAGGGCTCCATCCTCAGGGCCTGGGACACTGGGAAGCACTAGGGCAGGGCTCCATCCTCAGGACCTGGGACACTGGGAAGCCCTAGTGAAGGGCACCATCCTCAGGGCCTGGGACACTGGGAAGCACCAGGGCAGGGCTCTGTCCCGAGACTCCTGGGTTTATGAATTTGTCCCGAGGCTTCTGTGAGTGCACGATGCCCACCCTCCCACTTCCTCCTCCTCCTGACAGGACTGCTGGCGCTCCCTTTCTCTTCCTGCGGCTCCTGAGTGTCTCTGTCCTATGTCAGTTATGCCACTGGCGGCTTAGAACCAGGTCTTCTGTGTAACAGGCAACAAATAGATGCACTCACCACCTGTGCTACAAGGTGCAGGTCAAGTGCTCACAGGGAGAGCTGCTGGGTCACTGCGGGCACTTCTCCACAGGATCCCTCACCCATCATACTGTCAGCACCAAGCCACAGGATCCTCCCCAAGCAGCCGCTCCTCGCCCACCCCCTCCCTCCCAGACCTTCTCCTCAGCATGCACCTGTTGTCCTGTGATCATCCACAGTGTTCATCCCATCCCTGACTGGAGCCTTCCCTGCATGGTCCCCTGCAGAGAACACATTCTCCCACCCAGTTCTGGAAGGTTCTTAAGAAATATTTGCTGAGTAAATGGTCATGTACGCAGAGTGTTAAGTGTGGAGGCAGGGCCCACTTCCACCTGCAGTGTATGCTTGGTGACTGCCGTGTGCCCTGTGATGTGTGTTTGCTTCCTCATTAGATGGCATGTCCCTGGACGCCTTTGGCCACCCAAACACCACTGATTTCAGAGTCTGGAGCGGCTCATCTGCGAGTTGATTTTTGCACATTGCTTTTGGATTTTTCTCATCTTAGAATAATCTCTTATTATTGACAAGAGACTTGTGCAGCCATCGCCACAAATGTGTCCCTAGAAAGTTCTGTATTCTTGTTCTGGGGTCCCTGAGATTGGGCATCAAGTCCCAAAACTGTAACAAAACACCAGCAAGTGGCATTTTACAGAATTGTACTTAACAGTTCAGTCATTTTCTTTTTAAAAATTATTCATCTTTTGGGAACTGTATGCTATATTTACATAAATAAAAATTACAGATGGCAGGAGAAATTCTTACCATCTGTTGCATAATTTGAAGTATTATTGATACCACGTGACCAAGCCCTCATTTAATTTATCCTTCATATCAGGCATAAAAAGACATAATTAGGCATTTTCCTTCCTAGGGTATTATGTCCAGCACAACAGAGGATTCAGTTCTATTTCACTGAGCAGTGTGTGTTGTGTTTTGACTTGATAATTTTGCATATTTGATCTTAGCTACAGAAGAAATTCTGGGGAAAAGTGCTGCTTTGTTATCACTGTCAGTAATTATTTCTCTTAAAAAAGCACTTGTAATTCAGGGAAAGCCCCACGGCAGGAGACTCAGTGGTGGGGGCATGGCAAGGAGCCACCTTCGCCCAAGCAATGGTTGGACCCTTGGCGGGAGTATGCTGGTTGCTGTGTTGGGGCCGTGGTGGTGGGAACTGTGGCAGATGTGATGGTTACAACCTTGGTGGGAGCTGAGGATTTTGACCTACTTGTTCTTGGCAACAGCTGTCCTGTGCAATCAGCCTCCTCCGGTGTCAAACGGGAAGGTGGAGGGATCAGACTTCCGCTGGGGCTCCAGCATAAGCTACAGCTGTGTGGACGGCTACCAGCTGTCGCACTCAGCCATCCTGTCCTGCGAAGGCCGTGGGGTGTGGAAAGGAGAGGTCCCACAGTGTCTGCGTAAGTCTGACAGTGCCCTGTGAACAGAAACCAGCAGTCCCTGACACCCCAGGGGGGTCTTCCAGGAAACTGATGAGGTTTAACTGTGGCCAAATGATCTCAAAGTTGAGTGTGTGTGGCCAGAGGTGCCTTCCTCTTAGGGTTTGTTGATGAAATGGCTAAATTTGAAGAGCCAACAAAAACAGAACACATTTAACAGGCTAGGCTGATCCAGGGGTACTTAGGGCTGACTTGGTCCTCGGCTGTTTTCCACAGCTGTGTTCTGCGGTGATCCTGGCACTCCTGCTGAGGGAAGACTCAGTGGGAAAAGCTTCACCTATAAGTCTGAAGTCTTCTTCCAGTGCAAACCCCCGTTTGTACTAGTTGGGTCCTCCAGAAGAACCTGCCAGATGGACGGCACATGGAGTGGCATCCAGCCCACCTGCATAGGTGATGCTCCCTGCACAGTCCCAAGGGTGATGGGGAAGTTTTGGAATAACCACTCATCACTAGCAAGTGACTAATTTGTGGCTGTGTGGTAGATAGCGTCCTGTGTGCGGACTTACTCAGAATGAGCCACGATGATATTGTAAGATGCATCGATGCTAAAGTGAAGTGATGTGCAGCCTCCATCACACCCTGTAAGCCAAGTCAGAAGCCTGGTGATGTGGCTGAGGGACGCTTTCCCACCTGAACATCTCCATCTGCAGTTAGCTCAGCCAACAGTGATGTCCCTCACATGAAGGGGGACCCTGGAAAATACACTTGTTACGGCCCCTCAGGCACCAGTCCCCAAGGCACAGTGGCTGTTCTTATAGCGGCTTGATCTGGACCACCCACCTTTCTTAATTTTTTTTTGTTGTTGTTGCAAATTTACACCAAAGCAATGAATGATTTGAGCCTCAGCAATTTTCTAAAGAATCCGATGCTATCCACCTAAAAGTAGACATCACTAGAAGTAATTTCACCGAAACAGTTTTCTAACTATAGGAACACCTTCTGTTATTTGATTTTAGGGAGCACTGATGGTGGGCATTTTCCTTTCCCCACACGGAATGGTTTGCTCTAGGAAAAGAACATTAAACATCATCTATGTTGCTCTGTATAAGCAGCTGGGACCCAGCAACAGTGTAGCTGTCCAATCTCTGTTTGCATCTTAAGGATTTGGAAAATACCTCTGAGGGATTACCAGACTTCCAGAAACTTCCCCTGGGAGCATTACATATATTTCCCACTTTGAAACCTTAAAGAAAATTTATCCAAAAAACATAGGAAATAATATTACGAGGGAAGAACTGGTGCGTTAATTAATTTCTTATAACCCAAAGATCTAAGTAGAAAGCACTGAGGCCAGTGTAGCATTCAGGAACCAGGATTCATCCTTAGAGGGAAAAGTGCCTGTTCTTAACTCGGTGAGAATACACAGTGTGATGTAAACTTCGACAAAGCCTCAGAGCGGTCTCAGAAGAGACAGGCGCCACTTGCTTGAACTTTCATGTAACACATTATACATTTGTGAAGACCTTTCCTTAATGTTGCATGGTCTTTCAATAAAAATGTTACAATTATTTTTAAATTGTGAATTACAGATCCAGCACACAATGCCTGCCCTGACCCAGGCACACCCCACTTTGGAATACAGAACAGCTCCAGAGGCTATGAGGTATTTCATCTTTATTTTCTGTGTTACTGTAAAAATCTAGCTGATACTTAAGCATATGTGTACATTGTTAATGTCTTAGCTTATTCATACATTTGGTCAAAGAATATTCACTCAACCAGGACTTCTAGCAAGGGCAAGGAGCCCAGAATGCCTCTCTGTTAGAACTGTGTCCGTGGCGAAATTAGTTTCTATTGGGAACCACACATGATTCCGTACTTCGGGTTTGATGAAATCAAAGGATAGTTATCACATCTGAGTTATTTGATGCTGACTAGCTACACATAAAAAATTCCATTTCAAGTGGGAACCTCCACCCCTAGCTGAGGAGCTACAGACACTTGATGGCTTCTGAGAGAGAGCAAGTAAGTTTTCTTTAAGGGTGCGGTTCTTAGTGGGGCAAGCATGTTCTAGTAGAAGGCCCCACTCCCAGAAATCTATGGACAGCACAAATTGGACTTGAGTTATATAAAAAAAGGACACAAAGTTGGGGGTATGAAGATGGGGTGGCTCTGAAATGAATTAGGGGAGGAGCTGGGTGTGGAGATGATCAAAAGAAAGGAAATTATCAAAAAATTACTAAAATAAAACTAGATATAGTGGCCAAATGATAGAAAATTCTAAAGAAAAAGCAAAAACAGAGATGTATTCCAGCCCTGCCAGCAAGTTCTCGGAAAGTTTCTTGAGTTCTTAGCTGTGAATACCACCATGGAATGTTCCTTTCACTTAAGAAAATGAGCTTTACCACCACAGTTAGTGGATAAATGCTTCAGATGGAAGATAGTGACTCTTGAGATGGCAAGTCCTGGAGGGGGAAACAAAATTAGACCTGTTTACTTCTTTCAAGGATCCCACCAATTTAAAATAAAAGCCTTTATCCTCAGCCACTCTGTCCCCTCTCTCAAGAACACTATAGTGTTTCAACTTTGCTGGCTCTGTCTAGCTCACCTTGTTATTTTGTAACATCTCTCTGGAATCCCACAAAAATAGATCCCCCTATAGTGGGCAGGTTAAACTTAGTGCATTGTGTATTATGACCCAGACATGGCCTCAGGCTTGGGGTAAATACCTTCTGATAGGTATTTGTTTAGTACCAAACTTCTGTAATCCGGAAAATACATGAATGCTGTTGTTATTGGCTCATCATGAAAATGAAGGCCTGATCACCACTGGTCATCACAGCTGTCACAAGTCCTTGCCTTGCTTACGCACAACCCATCATCATGGAGATGAAGGAGAACACATTCCTGAAATGCTCATACCTGACAGTATAGTATCAGTCACGTCAGTGTGAAATAGAGTGAATAATGCCGGACTCTGAGCATCAAGGCTGGCTGGCACTGAGAGGCACAGACGCTATCTTCTAGAGATAAGGCTGTGCACAGGAGATGCACACCCCCAGGGTTTCCTTTCTCCGTTAGAACACAGTCTGGCTTTGAATGAGATGTTTATGTTCTCTAGATGAAACATCACCCCCAAGAAGGATCCTCTTCAGTTCTAGCTCCTTTCACTTACTTGTATTATGTGGTATAACTTAGGAGACTAGCTTTGATTGTCTAGCCAGCCATGGTCTGTTCAGCCACGTCTGGTGGCTGGGCCCATGCAGAGAAACCGCTCCACGGACCAGTGTGCTATAGTTTCTTCTGCAGGGCTCTTCCTCTGCTCCCTGCGAGTAGATTAGGCACACTGGTCCACATCTGGTGGCTGGGCCCATGCAGAGAAACCGCTTCACAGACCGGTGTGCTATAGTTTCTTCTGCAGGGCTCTTCCTCTGCTCCCTGCGAGTAGATTCTGTCCTTATGTCACCAGGAAGTCTGTGACGTCATTCATATCTGATAGGCACCAGCCCTGCTGAGCACGCCTGTTGCTCCTCACTGGATGTCCATTAGTTCAGCTGAGTTTAGCTCAGCTTGCTTGTCTTGGTTTATGAAACCCTGCTTCCAAGCTGTCAAGTGTTATCAGGTGCTCGAGCACATCCTCATCACATCTTTCACTCAGAATGCCAGCTGGGCCCTCACACTTCTACCTACACTTGTTTCCAAAATCCCAATGAGATGGGACATGCCCATACTTCTGAGAAGACAGAACAGTTTAAATCCTCGGAGCCACATGAAGATGTGGTTCCAAATGCCTTGGACCCTTGGATTCAAAAGGATTTCTGTAGACACCACAGCATCCCCACACCATCCCTTTTAAATCCTCGGAGCCACATGAAGATGTGGCTCCAAATGCCTTGGACTCTTGGATTCAAAAGGATTTCTGTAGACACCACAGCATCCCCACACCATCCCCATGGCATCCCCACAGCTGCCCCACAGCATCCCCACAGCTGCCCCACGGCATCCCCACAGCTGCCCCACAGCTGCTCCACAACACCCCCAGAGTGGCCCCACAGCAAACGGCCCCACGGCATCCTCACAGCTGCCCCACAGCTGCTCCACAACACCCCCAGAGTGGCCCCACAGCAAGGCAGCTACCTCTTCCCCATGTCTCACCTGGCCTGGTCTTATACTCCAGGTGCGGCAATCATACCTCATCACACCTTAGCTTGGGTGTACCCTGCACATGACCATAGATCATTCTTTTTTAAAATAGCCTATTATTTTTTAATTAATGTGCATGAGTGTGTTACCTACATGTATGTAAGTGTACCTGTGTCATGCAATGCCCACAGAGGTCAGAAAAAGGTGTTGGATTCCCCTGGAACTGGAGTTACAGACAGTTATTAGCCACCATGTGGGTGCTGGGCCTTGAACCTGGGTCCTCTGCAAGAGCAATTATTGCTCTTAACTGCTGTGCCATCTCTCCAGACTCCAGATCATTCTTTTAAAAAATATACTTTTGCCTGGAGCTCCCAAGACTAGGTTAGGAGGCAGGTGAACAAATGGGATGGCATCAGCAAGTGGTGAGTGGCCAGTGACCAGCTCCGGTGAGGCTGGCCCAACAAGG
The DNA here is from genome assembly GCF_000622305.1 of Nannospalax galili. NCBI lineage: Eukaryota > Metazoa > Chordata > Mammalia > Rodentia > Spalacidae > Nannospalax > Nannospalax galili. Next base: position 135,750 of record NW_008356852.1, read on the forward strand.
CGGGAACAGAGGGGAGGCACAAGCACAGTCGGTGAGGGACATGGGAGGCAGCCTGGCGATGTCTCCTCTGGGAAGCACCTCGGGCGGGAGTTCAGATATGGGACCTGGTTTGTGAACACTGACAGATTGCGTTCGGATGGATTCTGGGAGAGCACAGCTGGTGGCCGGTTCCAGAGACTTAACAAAAGCACTTCTGTGGTACAGAGCGATGGCCTCAATTGTCTGTGGCCACGACAGAAAACAAAGCAATGGTCATAAACTGAAAGGGGAGACTTCTGAATTTATGGGCAGAAAACTACACTTGTCTGTTTTCTGAGACAAGGTCTCACCCTATAGCTCAAGTTGACCCGGAACTCACTGTGTAGTCCAGGCTGACCTTGAGCTTGCAATCCTCCTGCCTGCTAACTTAGAGGCATTGCCACCATTTAAAGTATTCTGTCTTTACCCAAATAATCAGTCTTGTAGATTTTCACAACCTAATCCTCTTCCGTCTTCTCTGAGCCACCCTCTGCCCAGTCCCCTGTAGTTGTGGGCAATCTGTTTTGAGTGTGGTAGTGTGCCATGAAGCGGTGTGCTGATACCCACCAGGGCTTGGTAGCAAGGATCACTGGTACATTTCCCCTGGTCCTTTGGTGCTGTCCGGCCTCTGCAACCCTGTTGTTCTTCTCTCCAGGTCGGAAGTATGGTGTTCTTCAGGTGTAGGAAGGGCTACCACATCCAAGGCTCCACCACAAGGACCTGCCTTGCAAACCTCACATGGAGTGGTATACAGACAGAGTGCATACGTAAGTATGGATTCTTCCTCCACAGCCACAGCTAACATGGCTGAGTGTCGGCCAGAAGCTCATCTTCCAGGGTAACGGTGGTGGTGCTTTAGTTTTGCTTATTCTGTTTATGCATTCATTTTTCGTTCCCTAATCCTCAACTTTGCTCATTTCTCAAAACGCTCCTAAGGGTCCTAGACCAGTCTAGTAAAGCTGAAGGCTTGGTGGTTATCCCAGTTCTTCACTTCAGCCCCGAGATTTGCTACCTCAGGAACTCTTGGGAGGAGGGAGGAGGCCAACACTGGGAACCCTGGACAAGGAGTGACTTCAAAGCTGGGCAGAAGACACCTGAACATACAATCCCCTGCCATGTGTCTGTGCTCAGCTTACTGCTTCACAGAATGAGTCAGAGACTCGGTATCAAGGCCCAGCATCGGACTCTCACTATAGACTCGAAGTACATAATAACGGATCTTCTGAAAAGTGACGGATGGAGTAAATTTTACTTTATGATTTAATCATGAGCCTCAGAAAGCATTGTAGGAATGTCAACTGAATCATTTATTTTACCTTGTTGATCTCAGACAACACCTTACCACGTGAAACATAAAAACATTAGCTGAATGCTATGAAGAATTATTTTACTGCTAGGTAAAGTGGAATTTATTGTGCATTTATTTTTCAGGATTACCAGATGTATACTTCAAAGATATTATACCCACCTCGCTCCTCAACCTTGTGGAGAAATCCACATGCACATGTGCGCACACACACACACACACACACACACACACGCTTATATGTATGTGTTCACTTGTGTGTATAATGGAGTTTGCTTGTAAGTCAGTAATAAAGATTGAAAATCTTTATTGAAATAAATAATTTCACAACTTTAAAATCAATCTTTTCTATGATAATCTTCCAAGTCCTTTATTGAAGACATCTGTGCAGACTCTTTGCTCGTAAACACTGAGCCATCTCTCCAGCTCCACACTAAGGATTTCACTTCTCTCTCTTGTGTAACCGAGTGCTCTGTTTACTTCAAAGCTAGGATCACTCCCATAAATTTCCATATATAACTACAGACATGTATATGTGTTTAGATGTACACACATGTCCTTCTATGCAGGACTCACATGCAATCTCTAACATCATAACCCTTTCTAGACTCTTGCTCTACGCTATCAATTTCTGTGAATACTTGAAGCAGTTTCACAATGAACAGAGGTCCAGTGCTTTTTAACGGAGAAAATGTCTTTTCAGCTCATGCCTGCCGACAGCCGGAGACCCCAGCCCATGCAGATGTGAGAGCCATTGATCTTCCAGCCTTTGGCTATACCTTAGTCTATACCTGCCACCCAGGATTTTTCCTTGCCAGTGGATCTGAACACAGAACGTGTAAAGCAGATATGAAATGGACAGGGAAGTCACCTGTTTGTAAAAGTAAGTCACTGGCGGAGGTGTCAGAATACACTCCTGAAGAATAAGGAAGAGCCACCCTGCAGGCAGGCTGCTGTGCGGGTCCAGAGCCCCGTGAGTGACGGTGCTCCACCTGCCTGGGCTCTGTGAGCATGGATGTGTGGACAGTGAGCGTCTGATGCAGGGACATTTAGAACTGATTATTAACTAAATCTTAAGCTAATGAGAAAAGCTGTTTGGGTTAGGAAAAGCATTCTGAGATAAAAGAATAATATCAATATAACATCAGAAAATGCAGTTCTTTAAAATGAAAGAATCAAAACAAGCTGTTGGGGTGAAACCTGAGTTTTCATATTCTTTTTTTTTTTTTTTTTTTTTCCTGAGACAGGGTCTCTCTGAAGCCCCAGCTGGCCTAGAACTCACTATGTAGACCAGGCTGGCCTCGATCTCACAGATCTCACTGCTTCTGTGTCCGGAGTGCTGGGTTTGAAGGAGGCCACCCCCACACCTGGCTGAGTTTACACTTTTTTTTTTGTCTTTTTGAGACAGGGTCTCTCTGTAGGCCCAGATGTCCTGGAACCCACTATGTAGACCAGGCTGGCCTTGAACTCACAAAGATCTGCCTGCCTCTGCCTTCCAAGTGCTGGGATTAAAGGTGTGAGCCACCATGCCTGTCTAGTTTACACATTTTTTACATTTTTTAAAATATATATATATAATATTTATAATATAATTAATATAATATA
>NW_008356852.1:138703-156203 GCF_000622305.1 Nannospalax galili
CTGCAAACAGTAAAAATCATTGATTGTCCATACATAACACAAAGAAAATAGAAATAAAGAGTGAACTAGGGAAATATTTTCAGCAGATATCATGTAAAAATAAATATACCCACATTTATTTATTTATTTGTTTATTTATTTATTTATTTTTGTCTTTTTGAAACAGGGTCTCCCTGTAGCCCCTGCTGGCCTGGAGCTCACTATGTAGAGCACGTTGGTCTTGAACTCACAGAGATCCCCCTGCCTCCGCCTCCCAAGTGCCGGGTCTACAGGCGTGCACCACCACACCCGGCTCAACATACCAACTTTTAAAAACCACTTAAGCCCTAACAGATGACCAGCAGCTCACAAAACCAGCTCAATAGTCTTGTAAGCATGAGAAAATATTTGATTTTATGAATGAGAAAAGAAAAGCGATTTTTTGCCTGCTCAATTATAAAGATGATACTTTTTCAATGAGTGACTGGTTGTACTTTAAAAAAAAACTGCAGAAGCAATTTTAACAATTAACATTTAGAGGCATCATGGTGCTCCAGTCGCTCAGGAGTAGCAAATCTGGGCTGGATTTGATGGCACAGCACAGCCAGCATGTGGCCCGGGGCAGGCTCTGTGCACCATGAGCACTGGCTGTGTGTGCAGACCTCACAGAATACCGTCTTTCCAACTGAAGCTTGAAAGCCTTGGTGCCCATTTGTTCCTACTTCTCGAGTTAGAGCTTCTTGAGATGTATTTCCCACAGATGCGGATGAGTACAAATATTTAGAAAATAATTTGTAGGTCGGTCTGGAGCTATAGGAGCTGAGGGTTAAAAACCCAACATCAACCAATTTAAACAGCCCAGCTTGCTTCAGTACTCTCTTATAACTTCACAGAGTTGGTGGGGGGTGGATAACGAGGCATGGTTCCTTCTGGTGTGAGGCAGTTCCGCTCAGGGGCTCACTCAGAGGCTGTCAGGAAGCCATCTGGCCACCCTCATTTGCAAGGCTCTCTGTTGTAGCACCTTCCCTGTGGTCCTCCATGTTAGAGGCATGAACACTGGCTCACCACTGAGCTCAGCTTTCCCACACACACAAGGAAATCCTCCTGTAAATACCTGGGTGTGAAGTGTCTGTGGAGACGATACTTATATCTTGTACATTTAAAAGATCTGGAGAAAGGACAATCGCTTCGATTTGACATTTTTCAGCCTGATTCAAAAATAAATAAATAAATGTTTTTTGAAAATGACAATTTGTCTTTTTACTTGTAGGTAAAGGAGTGAGAGAAGTTAATGACACAGTTACTAAAACTCCAGGTTTGTATACCAGAACAGCTATAGCTTTCAATCAAAGTGATTTGTTCTCTACCCTGTACAATGAAACACTTTTTAGAATTTAAAATCTGAATCCATTGGTCCATGGGAATGCACCACATCTGTACAGACTTCTATGCCTTTCTCCCCGTGGCTTCTTAGTGGAGTGGTAGCATTGAAAGGAAGACTTTGTTGTGATCACACGGCTTCATTAGAAGACACGTTGGGCACTTTGACCCACTTGTGGTATGATGGAGAGCCTTATAAATAGGGTTGCTATCCCCTGTCCTCAAGGGAAGTAGCACACACAAGGCATTTGACAGCTTAAGTTGTTATTTGAGCAGTTCAAATGTGGAGCCCTATTTTTTCCCAGTATCTCCATAATTCAGGCATCCTCTGTCTTGTAGATTGTGGGTTATGGACTTTTATGAATGTGTCATGTGGAGAATGCAATAGACAGCGTGTTGTTCCTAAGGAAAGCTTCCACCACTGAAAATCAACCACATAGTGGATCTATGTTGGAAATTTGGGTGCTAGTTCTATAAATAATGTGTCCCCAAGTTATTTTTTTCTTTAAACACAGAAATATCAACCTTTCTAAATACTTCAGGTTATTTGGCTAGTACTTTCCTTATTGGCTTATTGGACATAAACTCTTCTTCAAAATCAACCTGTAAGTGTATTTATGATGCTGATAATTCAGAACCCTACTCCTATAATTCTCAAATGAAGAAATAGCCTACAAGTGGGATTAAGGGAATTCTCCAATCTATACATGAAGAGTAAAAATGTGTTTTCATTGTTTTATTTAAATATTACAATCAATGACAAAGTTCAACACTTTACAAGGTAGTATTTACACCTGTGTAAGGAAACATGATATGGTTTTTAAATTTTTTTAAATTTATTTTTATTTTATGTGTATGCGTGTTTTACCTGCATGTATGTAAGTGCATCTGCGTCATGCAATTCCATATAAGGCCAGAAGAGGGCGTCAGATCCCCTAGAACAGGAGTTAAGGATGGTTTTTAGCTGCCATGTGGGTGCTGGGAACTAAACCTGGGTCTTCTACAAGAGCAGCCAGTGTTCTGAACCACTGAGCCCTCTCTCTAACACCATAGTTTTGTCATTGCAATTGTTATTATGATTTTTTCCTCTTGATTTTTATTTGCCTATTTTGTGTTCCAGATGTTGAAATAACTACAGATACCTTCTGCAGGTGCAAACATTAATGTCAACTTACCTTCTGTCCTTCTTTCTGAAGGGAAATGCTAGTTAAATTGCATCTTGGTCAAGGAAGTAACTCCTAACACAGCTCTGCTATCGGGTCCTTGTCTTGCTCCTACACAGGGCAAACAGTAAGGGAGATGAATTGAGAAGAGCCCCCAAAGGATGACATCTCCGTGACTGATGAGCACAGCTCAGTTCAGCCAAGCTGCTGTTAGGCCCTTGGTTCTCACCCCCTCTACCAGCCAGGGAGCCCCATCATGGGGATGCATCCACAGCACTGGCTCAGAGCTGGCCCGCACCCAGTGATGTCCTCTGCTGTGTATGCAGATTCCAGTAGGGGAAGTGGCTACTGTAGGGACTGCCGATTTTAGTAGCAAAGTATTTTAGGGTTTTCAATTAAAATGGGTTTCTCTGTTAAGGCTGCTTGTAAGTATAGATATTTTCTGTTGAGTATAAGGATCTTAAATACTTTTGTTGATATATCATCTTTAACTGAGTTATTTGTATTCCATTCTCTTTTAATGGTTAGCTGGGTCTACCCAAAGCTGCAGGAAGCCACCAAACGCAGTTCTCTGTTAAGGATTCCTTGGCTAGTCTGGGTTCTGCTGGCTATGCCTGTTTAGTGAAATGGAAAAATAGTCACTAGGAAAGAAGACAGGACATGGATGTGGGCACAGTTGCACCTATGACCTCACCTCTGTCATTTCATTGGGCTTGCTAAAAATTATATATTTTACACAGAAATGAATATTTCTACCCAACAGCTCCAACCGTGTGCTGTGATGCCTGTTCTCCACAGTGGATTCTGCCTGATGTGAATTTACGGGGAGTTGCACTGTTCAATTTCATATTATCAATATTAGATTATCAAAATGTCAGGATTTTATATATGACTACTACCAGGGGTACGAAAAATAAGTTTAATATGATTACTAAACCCTGAGAATTAAAGAATATATCTCAACTCCCTTTGTGTGTGTTCCTGTGGTAGAGAAATTTTATTTTCAAAGGACCCTCTGTCTTTCATGCCTGCAATTTAAGGAGCATACCCAAAATGGACAGTTGAGATGATTGTAGCGTCCGTATTTACTAATTCTAGGCTATTTGCCCCACAGAAGTAGATGTAGATAGCATAGGAGAGATGGGTTAGAGAGGGGCTGCTTGCCCTTGCCAAGTGGCTTTCCTGGGATGAAGGCCATCTGCCTTCATAAGCCTGGCACCACCTTGTGCTTGGAGGTACCAGGTCGTGGAGATGGACTGTGATGGAGGGCCATGTCACGTCTTCCCCACCAACTTGGTTTTCTGTGAGCAGACCTGGGCAACTGTGGTATAGCACTGGGGAGACAGGCCTCGGCTGAGCACATTTCCCACTGGGCATGATAAAACTAACAACGCAGTCGAATCAATTTGTGGAATTCTCCAGCCCTGCCATGTCTAATGAAATCAGCATGCCCACGCTGTTCAACCACCTCCCAACAGACAGTGAGTCCCCAGGCCTGCCCCACCCTCGGTCTCCTCACCCCTTCTGAGTTGTGCACACACTGAGGGGCAGCGCCCCGGGTCCTCCTCAACGTCACAGTGCCCTTAGCTGTGCTCTCTCACTGGGCAGTTGAAGGCCTTCTGTGCTTAAAAATGTCTAGACTCCTGTCTGTGTGTTAACGCTGGCCTGTCCCCTCTTCCCCACAGTTCCTTCTGATGTGTTTTTCGTCAATTCCGTGTGGAAGGGATATTATGAATATTTAGGAAAAAGACAGCCAGCGACTCTCACCGTTGATTGGTTCAACGCGACGTGCAGCAAGGTGAACGCGACCTTCACTGCAGCCTCCCAAGTGCAGATAGAGCTGACAGGTATGTGATGTGATGTTTCATGGCACTCACGGGTGTGGCTCTTGCTAAAGGTGGTGCCGGCGTCACCTGGCCCGCACTGAGTCTTCTTAGAGTGCTCATAACCACAGTCTGTTCCTGTTCGCTCTTCTTTCTAAAGATTGTGGAACTAACACAGAAAAGTGCATTTTTTTAAGCGTTATGTGCACGGCATATTAAATGACGAACTTGCCATTTACAGCCGGAGCTGCCTGGCTCCAGATTAAATTGTTTCGCTCTCTTGGCTCTTGACTCACATGCTCCCAAATTAGTAAGATGACATCAGCAAAAGGGCAGCTCTGATTTATATGTCAAATATGCTTTAAACACTGTATATATGATACCCTTTTCATTTCAACATAGATGCTGTGGTGTACGAACTCTTATCCTATGCCTTTTAAAGAAAAATTAGCTTAGAAAGAGAAAGAGCTAGAAAGAGAGACAGACACTCTGAGGACAAGCCCTGTTGAGCAACGGACTGAGGGAGGCTTTGAGCTCAGCTGTCTAATCTCAGCCCAGGCCAGTAACTGATAAGCACAGTTACCATCATGTGCACATCTAGTGATAGTTTGAGGGGGGATTGATTCAGATAGTGTTAAGACATGGCTTCCATATACCTCATGACATAGACCAGGCTAGCCTTGAACAGGCAGTGATCCTTCAGCCTCAGACTCCCCTGTGCTGAGGTTATAGACATGAGCCACCATGCCTAACTTCTAGTGGTATTTTTAATTACCCCATTTCTTATAATGACATTATTTTTCCTGTATCAACTTGTAAAGCCCAAGATTCTCTTGAATGACTTCGAAGAAGCAGTCCTAAGTCCGAATGCCAATAAACCACAGATCCCACCCTCTCCAAGGTTCTCATTAGTAGACCATCAGATGATTCTTCTTTGGGGAACAACAAGTCAAGCCCCCACTCTTCTCCCCATAATGCTCTCCCTTGAATCCTTGGGTGGGGACACATCACAAAATAGGGTGCATGCCTAGGTTAGGGAAGCACAGTGTCCTGTTCGTAGATGGAGGTGGGGGTGTGTTTATGGACCCACACCCACTGGCACATGTTCCCTTACACAGAGCACCTGTGATCAAGTGAATGATTTAGATAGGGTTCCTAAAATTCATCATGTATAGAATAAATTAAGGAACTTTTGAACATTTGAATTCCTTAGAAGATCCCCAGCATCCATGTAAAAGCTCAACATAGTGGTGTGTGTTTTTAATCTAGCATTGACGTTGGAGACAGAGGGATTCCAGGGGCTCGTTGGCCAGAAAGGGGAATGCTCCAAAAGAATTTAGCCCTTAGTCTCTACAGTCTAGTGTCAGGAAGGCCATGATCTGGATCTAGGTGGTGTTTGAATCCTAGGAACACACAGACTTCCCACAGTGGGACAGCTGAAGGAATGACCAGTAGAAGAAAGGGAGCACTTTCATCATGAAAATCTCATCAAGATAGATTTTGCAATCTCCCTTGCAGCACACAGAAGTGGCTACAAGCTTTAGAGGTTAAGTGCACGGACAGAGATCACTGAGCTAGCTGCCTGTGGTGGTAAAGACACTGCACAGAAGGGGGCTCAGGTTCCTGCCTGGCATCTGCTGATGGAGCCCACTCCTAGAAAGAAAGGATTTGCTTCTCTAATGACTTGCGTTTCCTGTGGGACTTTTGCATGATGATTCTGAACCCTGTGTCCTCTCTGCTTGAGGAACATGACAGGTTCAACACTATTTGCCTAATAGATGTGGTTTGCATATTCACTTATTTCCTTTCTTGGAAGGACCCTAATTGCAGGTGCAAGGTATCCCCCATTTTCACCTCCTGTAGCTCTCTGGGCAGCACTTGGGTCATTCCTGTGCACAGTGCAGCTGGTCACTCTGCACACATCTCTGTGCTGTCCTCCTATGCTCCCCACCAGGAGGTTCTTTTCCTATGGATGGTGCAAGTCATCTCCACATATAGCTCCGTTTTGATTAGCATTTTGTTCTACTTTCCCTACATTGTCCTGTGTTCAGAAGCAAATAAAGTATGGGTGAGAATGTGGGCTCTTCCTATCAACAGAACTGAATGCATATTAATTTTATTCTTTTGATGGGATAATAGATTGAGTTTAATGGAGTGAGTTATATCTATTTGAGAGAAATTCATTCAAGAACCATGTCAAGAAATGGTTTTCCAGAGGAGAAAGTGCTGAGACTCAATCTTAAAATAAAACGTGTGTTTGAATGTTCTCCCATCTGTGGCTTGATCCCCACTGTACCTGTTCCTCATCTAATGGGTAAATAGCTGAGTCACTGACTTCCTGAACGGAGGGCTGACAACTCTGATGTTTTATCAGGAGTCTACAAGAAAGAGGAGGCCCACCTACTTTTGAAAGCTTTTCATATCAAAGGCCCAGCAGATATTTTTGTAAGCAAGTTCGAAAATGACAACTGGGGACTGGATGGTTATGTAAGTACTCGCCATGGGGTTTCCCACTTTGCATGGAGTTCCCTCAGTTCCAGGTCTGGGCAGAGGAATACATGGTCTTCTGAGGACTCTGGGCAAGGGAGACCAGGCCTGTCCCTCAGGAACTTAGCAATTGCATGGCAACAATGCCCCATCATTTGGTAATAACAACAACAAAGTTTCTGAAATGATAAATTAGTTGGTTCATAGTGAAGGCATTATTATTGCTGACGATGGACGGTGATCAGCCCAGGTTGTGCCCTGGTAATACCATAGCCTCACACCATCAGAGTGGGACAAGCAGAGACGTTCCAAGACCATCTGGTAAATGCTCAGAAAGTTCCAGTTGGCTCCCCAAGAGCTGCCATGTTTCGCTTGCTGTCCTTTGCAAGCTAGACACTTGTGTTCCGATTCACTGTCTCACAAGGAAACACCACCCCAGGATGCATCCCAGAAAACAGCTCACCAAAGGGAATTCACATAACTGGAGTAGTGCTTAGTTAACTCATGGTCATACCCTCAGGGAGGGTAGCTTCCATGTAAAGGAGTGAAACATGATCACATTGGGAATCAAAAGAGGTCATGACTGTTCTGTGTTGCTAGAAACTTAACTCTAGACTGTTCTTTGTTTACTTAACTCTGTTAATTTTACAATTTCAAGAATGAAACCATGCCACATAAAGAATTTGGGAAAAGTAAATATTAGACATGTGATATCCAAATCTGGGCTGTCACAGTTAGACTTGGGTAAAGTTGAGTTCCTTCATTCCTTCTTAAACAATGTTCCTCTGTCCCCTGCCCATCAGGTGTCCTCAGGACTTGAGAGGGGAGGGTTCTCCTTTCAAGGTGGCGTACATGGAAAAGACTTTGGGAAGTTCAAGCTGGAAAGACAAGGTAAAGGCACCAAACGTTTGTAAAACAAAGATCAGCTGAGCCGCCAAATGATCCCACTGAGAAGAAACAGGAAAATGACGAAAGACAGACAGAAGCAATGGAAGGGATCAGATCTTAGAACTGGATTAAACCAGGTTCTCTTGAAAAGCAGACACAGACAAAAAAAAATCCTAAAAATAATGCCATAAAATAACAGATATGTAATTAATATCATTACCACATCAAGAAACACTTTTAAAACAGGTGATTACTCAGTGGTTAAGAGCACTGGCTGTTGTTGCAGAAGATCTTGGATCGATTCCTAGATCCAGATGGTGGCTAACAACCATCTGTAACTTCAATTCCAGGGAATCTGATGCCCTCTTCTGACCTCTATGGGCTTTACACAACACAGGTGTACTTACATACATGCAGGCAATACACTCATACACAAAATGATAATAAATAAATTTAAAATAGGTGAAAAGGAAGAAAGGAAAATAAAAGTAGTTAAAAACAATTAGGCGGGGTGTAGTGTCACACCCTTTAATCCCAGGCTTCAGCACTTGGGAGGCAGAGGCAGGAGAATTTCTGTGAGATTGAGGCTAGCCTGTTCTAAATAGCCAGTTCCATGTCAGCTGGGACCACAGGGAGATGCTGTCTCCAAAACACAAAACACAACACAAAACAAAATCAAAAGTGGCTAGCCTGTCTATGAAAGATCTTAAAAAATGGGCAGCTGTGTAAAATAACAATGCAATATGGTTTTTAGTTGGCAAAGGATTTCTGTTTAAATGTTGACAGGGTAGGCACCAAATGTGTGACTTTAGTGAACAGGTGAGTGGATATTTAACTCAGCAGTCCTCTTTTGCCCAACAAATCCCTGTAAAATTTGTAACTGTGCAAGTGTAAGAACTGTTCTTTAAAAAGCTTTGCTTTGTATCAATCAAGAATATTTTCAAAATTTATAAATAACCTGTACAGGCCTGTAGCTGAGTGATAGGAGCATTTTTCCAACGCGGACAAGGCCCTAGGTTTAGTCCCCAGTAGTGCCAAAACAGAGAGAGAAGCAACTTGGCATGGGTGGCTCATGCCTTTAATCCCAGTGGTTGGGAGGCAGAGGCAGGCAGAACTCTGTGAGTTCAAGTCCAGCCTGGTCTACATAGAAAGTTCCAAGACAGCTTAGGCTATATATCAATACCCTGTCTCATAAAAATTAAATAATAAATAAGTATCCAAAAAAAGTAAAAAAGACACAAAAAACAGCTTTAAGAAATAACCTGGACATGTGTCGTGAAGGGATTGCTTCAATGTTAATTTTATGCAACAAATTATAGTGCATTGAACAGGAAGCATCTTTCTCAATGAATTTCCTTCAGGGAATGAGCTCTGACTGTTGGAGGTGGGAGATGCTCCTGACAGACATGCTCACACACGTTCTAGGCATGAGGCTCTCTTTCCTCCTGTTTACCCTTCTCTATCATACGACTGTTTTCCTGAGCCATTAAAAAGGAACCTGCAAGCAGGAAGTCGTCCGTTCTCCTCACACCTGCTTGCAGTTTTCGTAATGTAGGATGAGGCCTAACATTCTTGAGTCATGTCTGAAAATTCAGTACAGACACAAACACGCTGGTTGTTATGTTAAGAGGCACTGCCAACGCTTGCTTTGTGTGCATGTAAATTCTGCCCACATGGACATCCTGCTCATGTCTACCAACACGGAAGCTGAGAGGAACTTTTGAAATGAGATTAGCATTGTACCCCCTGAACAATACGAATTGCTTTACTAACTGCCATTTGTCATTACCTCGTTGGAGAGTAATGTTGCTGTGCAAGCTTTGATGCCAGCGTCCCCATGAGGAGGAAGTGAGTGTGGAGTTCCACGGTGATGACTGTTGCTTCTGGGAGCACTCACAGGCCATCGTCCAGATCCCCAGGGGCTGCAAAGGGGGCCAACTTGTGCATTACTGTATGGGAGGAGAACCAGGCTTAGAAAGGACAAGCCATCATAACACACTCTTTCCACCATTCCACATTCAGTATCTTAAAGAGAAGAACTTTAAATTGGTGTCAGCAAAAGCTGAGATGATATTTCAAACTGGGTTACATTATCTGGAGTTAATTGAATACAGCGAGCGCTCTATACTCACATTCATCATGGGTCCTGTTTTAATCTTGCTCTAGGCCAAATCCCAGCCTCCCTGTTCCCTTTCCTTTCCATTCCCACAGTGGCTCAACAGTCAGACACGTTAGTGTCAGTGAGCTGTGCAAGAGGCCCTGTGGATGTCAGGTTTTATACATCCAGTGAAATGATAGAAGCTATCCTTAAGTGTAGCAAATTTTCTTCACATTACCAAATTCCTTTTTAATGGAACAAAATAACAGCTTGCATTGACAAGTAATCTTTATTCTTCTGTAAGGATAACCTTATTGTCAGCAAAAACAATTTGCGTTAGAAAATAATTTGGATCCCAAGTGAGTCTCCCATTCAACTAATTAGAAAAGCCTGTGTTTTAGCAATGCCTCAGCAACCATCACTCATTTAAGATTGATGAATAAAACCTATTTTTTGTGTATAAAAATAACAACCTCCTAATTGTATCCAGTCAGTAGATAAACCAAATAAAGTGATTATGGTTGAATGCGTACTGAAGTAAGTTAATCTGAAAGACAACTCTAACATAGCAACTTCCACAGGAAACAGCATGAATTGGTTTCCACATGAAAAATGAATGATTCTCCAACACACAGAAAACGAGAGGAAATCTATAAATACTACAAACCTAATTTTCTTGTATCTAGAATGCATAAAGGATTCATAGCTCCATATCACAAACACTAATGACCGAGCCAACAACGTAGGGTTTGAGTACAAGTTGTTCAGATTATAGACTCAGAGATAACAAACCCAAGAAGTTGTTGAACATTGTCTTTCCCTGTTGCTGTGATAAAATACTCTGATAGAAACAGTTTAAGAGAGCGCTGTGACCAGCTTTTCCAGTTCAGGCCGCCGTCCATCATGGTGGGACGGCTCAGCTGCAGGATCTCAAGGAAACTGATCACACCTCATGCACAACCGAAAAACAGAGAGGAGTAAACTAAGGCCACTGCTAAGTTCCTTTTCTCCACTTTTACAGTCTAGGATCCCAGGCAGGGAGGGCACCACTCCCAAGCGGCATGTCTTCCTATCTCAATTAAAGCAATCAAGGTAATTCCCCACAGCCTGCCCAGAGGCTCACCTTGCAGGTGATTCTAGATCTCACCAAGCTGAGAACAGAGCAGCCATCACAAACAGGATTAGTTAATTGGTAGCTATCAATCAATACTACATGGAGACACCACTTTGCAGCCTCTATTACAGCTGAGATAAGAAAATAAATTCAGTGTTGCCAAAGAGGTGGAGGAATTGGAGGTCATACGTCACCAGTAAAACACGAAATGATGCAGCTGTCCTGGAAGCAGATTATAGTTCAGCAGAGTCAAACATAAAGTGACTACAGGCACAGGACTTCCATCCCTACTCGTACAGTCAGATCTGATGCCGGTTCATGTACACACCTGCCTAAGATGTGTCTGAAAGGAAACTATCCAAATAATCCATCACCTAGCAAATAAGGAGCATGGAATGTATCCCCACAATCGATGACATTCACCATCAGAAAGGAATAAGATACAGATACCCAGTATGACAGGGGTAGCCCGTGAGGCATGATGCTTGCTGAAAAATCTAGAGGGTTTCATTTACATATAATGCTTGTGACAGGGAAATCGCACAGAAGGGAACCTGACAGTCATCTTCAGGGAGGCGTACTGAGTCGATTCCCTGTGGGACGGAATCCTCTGCTTCTTGTATTCATCCTGAAGATGAATGGTAGATATTGCTCTGTTTAAGCATTCTGCAGTTCTTTCAAATTCAAATTCCTTTTATCTTCTAGATCCTTCAGTCTCTGATCCAGATCCTTCGAACCATTACCAGGGCACCAGCAGCGGCTCTGTGGCGGCCGCCATCTTGGTTCCTTTCTTCGCCCTCATTCTGTCAGGTTTTGCATTTTACCTCTACAAACACAGGTACTGCAGAAGCTCAGTTCTCAGTGTAACATGTTGTTTTAAGTAACAGCAGGCATACACTTGAACTCACATGTTCATGTATTTTATCACCATGCAACTAGCACTGAAAAATGCCAAAATTCTTTCTTATGTAGGAATACTTCGCTTCCAAGTTTTCCTGGTTGATAATCGACTTTATTTTGTTCTTCTTTATTTGATTTGTTGTGTTTTGTCAACAGGACATATCTAAGTAGTTAGCTTTAAAGGAACAAATGACCAGGCTAGCCCAGAGCATCAGAGCCTTGGGATGGTATCAGCCTCCCGGTAGAAGGTGCAGACGAATGGTTTCTATGGTCCTTTCTGCTCCACGATTCTTAGGTTTATATATTACATTGCTTCCTTCAACAACTTAAAAACTGAGTCTTCATGTGCATGAGCAGTCTATGCTCCACTCCTTGAAAGATGCTCTCATACCTGTTAACTTGAAGTGTTTAGGAATAAGGAGAATGAATAAACAAGCCCCTTTCCTTGGGGTTAACGTGCACACATACAAAATATTGTTTAAGGTTATGGACAGGCTAGGAATGTAGCTCAGTTGACAGAGTTTGTGTAGCGTATACAAGGCCCTGGGTTCCGTTCTTACTGCATACTTACAATCCTAGCATTCAGGAGGTAGAGGCAGTTGGATCACAAGTACACAGTCATCTTCAGCTACCTAGAGTTTGTGGCCAGCCTGGGCTACAGGAGACTATCTAAAACAAACAAACAAAAGTTCTGGAGAACTGAAAGTCCTCATGTGCATTCTTTCCATGTGGATAATGTATTTTTGTAAAAGTTTATTATATGTCAATCAGTCTACAATACTATTTTGAACAGTAGTGTTCCCTACAACTATCACAACTTTATGATCCCCAGGAATAAGGTTAATGCTTGTCAGGTATGTCAAATGCTTGTTTATATAATTGACATACATTCACTTAATCTTGGTTACAAAACAAAACTGAAGTGAGGGGATTGCTTTATAAAAAGATTGTAAGATGAGTATTGCTTCAAGCTCATGTTTCATTACTGGCTTGCAGGTATGTCTTTGCTTGGCTATATTCTAACTTTAAAAACAGGCCAACAGGCCAATGAGATGGCTCAGTGGGTAAAGGTGCTTGCTGCAAATGCTGACAACCTGGATTTGATTCCAGAACCCACATGATAGAAAGAACTGACTCCAGCAACCAGTCCTCCCATAGAAGTGCTCCACCTTTCCTCCCTAAATGAATGAATGAATGTTTGGCTGGACGTGGACCTGGTGCACACCTTTAATCCCAGCACTTGAAAGGCAGAGGCAGGTGGATCTTTGTGTGTTCAAGGCCAGAGTGGTCTATACAGCAAATTCCAGCCTGGTCAGGATCACACAGTAAAGACCCTGTCTCGGAACAAACAAACAAACACAACCAAATGAAAGAAATCTCAGACATATAACTGCTTTATTATTATTTATTTGGAAGAAAGAACCAGTCTATGCTCACGGGCCCTGGGAGTCTTCTCCATTCTTCCCAGATTTAGAAGTTAATGGATATAGATGCACTGATAATGAATATACGGACAGTCTATGACTCATGTCCTGACAGGAAGTGTGCATCTTCCCTCAAAGCTCTCTAGGTAGAATCCCATTCTTACGTTGACAGCATCAGCAGGGTCTTGCTCCTCACATTCACACCCATCCTTGTAATCCTCACCCCAGGACAGGACAGAGCAGTTCCCCCACCTTTTGACCCTGTCAGGTAAGTCAGGAGCCTCTGACCTTCTCTTAGTCTTGATCTCAGCTGGGCAGTTTCCATGTGGCAGAGAGTGAGGCCTCTGTGTGCCTCTGAGAGGAGGCAAACCTCCCTGTAAGTCAGTGTCCCCTGTCTTTGGCAGCCTCTGTAGACTTAAATGAGATCTGATTATATCTGAATTCTGAAATGGGTTTGCATGGGGCATTACAGAATATCATTGCTTCAGTCTGTAAACCCAGGAGCTTCCTGCAGAAGCTCAGTATTCGGGTGCCTCTGCCCACATGCAGAAGCATCAGCTAGCAGGGACATGATGAGCTGCCTCTTCTAGTGAGTATGACCTTCAGTTTCATTGTGATAGCCCCTTACCCCAATCTTCAGGAAGCAGAGCACTGCACAGCGTGCAGAGAGCCGCTCTCCTCTCTGACTCACCATGGAGCCCCTGTGTTGCATAGATCTGTGAATGCTTCTCTGCCATATGGGCACAAGGAACCTTTTGCAAAGCAAAAATGTGGAAAGCCAGAAGCCCAGCCCTTCACTCGGTGACTTTCTTCCGAGGGTCCTCTGCCCTGACTTTTCAGGTCCAGCAAGTAGAAACATTCCTTAATGAGGTGGCTGGGCAGAAGACCTGGAGTCCCTTTCCCTCCTTGTATAGTGGAAAACGATCCTCGGTCAGATCCCTGGTCCTGACACAGCCTGCCTCACTGAGACTTCTCCAGCCTCTGGCTGCATCTCCTCCTCCTCCTATGCAGGAAGCAGGACCACACTGGGTTCAAGTGACCAACGCCAGCCAGGCCTCCAGCCCATTAACGATGGGTAGAATTTCTTTGCTGACTTGTGCGGCTCAACATTTCCCAAATTCAGTGTTAATGGAGTGAGATTCTGTGACAGACACCCATTTTCTGAGAATCACATGCTTTCTGCATGTCATTTGGTTAATGAATACATGAAAAGTCAAGAAATCACACCAGAGAATGTTTCTTTACATGTGTTCTCAAGTGATACTTCTGCCCGTGTTGTGACCACATGAGCGTTTTCTCATGTGTTTTATTCTGAGATAAGGGGGAGTGCTGGCCAGATATAGTTAGGTCCTCCCTCCCTCCATCCCTCCCTCCCTCCGTCCCTCCTTTCTTTCCTTTCCTTCCTTCTTTAGTGTCTGTTATTTGCACACACACACGTGTGTGTGTGTGTGTGTGTGTGTGCTCTGTGTGTGTGTGTGTGTGTGTGTGTGTGTGTGTGTGTGTTCAGGCCAGAGGCTTATACTGGCTGTACTGGTCTTTTGTTCTTCACGTAATTTTTTGAGACACAACATCTCACTGAATCGGAGCTCTCTCCAGTTGGGCTAGGCTGACTCCCCAGCCCATCCACCTCCTCAGTGCTGCGGTCACAGAGGTGTGTGGCTGCATCTCACTTTTTTCTGTGGGTGGTAGGGTTTGAATTCATGTCCCCATGCCTATGAAGTAAGCCCTTTACTGACTTAGCCATCTCCCTAGCCCCATATTTAGATATTCTCAACCTAAAAATCCTCTAATCTTCTAAGCATGAATTGAGCATAGACGATTTCCTTTAACCACAAAGCCTGAAAACATTTTAATTATGAGTACAGGTTCATTTTAATAAAGGGGCTCATTTTTTTAACCAGCCTGAGAAAAAAATTACATTGCAAAACTAGCTAGCTTTCAGTGAATGCTGGTGATGGTGATCACTTAAGGTTTGGGTGGGGATCGCTGGATAAGCATCAATTTCACAAGGTAATAAAGACTGCAGAGGCTTAGCCAACGTCTTACCACTCACTGGTGATAACAGATGGATCTCCAGACCATACATCTCCCTGACTGCAGCCAGGAGAACTCCCCAGTTCCCAAGCGCATTCATTCAAAGCACAGCGAGTTCTTTGATTTTGGAAATTGTTTCCGTGTTTCAACTTTCTTCATAATCCCAGCCACCAATTTTCCAGAGTCTCAGCTGGGGTGAGGTGGCAGGTGTGCTCTGCCCCTCTGCTATCTTGCAGGATTACCTGCTGCCCTGAGGAAGCGGAGGGTGGGATCCAGTGGGGTGTGATCCCATTGTGGTCAGGGCTCTAACCTTACCTGCTCTCTCTTCCCTTCAGAACAAGACCAAAAGTTCAGTACAATGGCTATGCTGGGCACGAGACTAGCAATGGACAAGCTTCCTTTGAAAACCCCATGTATGATACAAACTTAAAGCCCACAGAGGCCAAGGCTGTGCGGTTTGACACGACTCTGAACACAGTGTGTACAGTGGTATAGCCCTCAGTGCCCCATAGGACCGATCCATAGCCATACCTCTGACGGACAAGCAGTAATCCTTCGGTGCCATATACCACCCCCTCTCCCCTTGCCTTGCTGCAGCAACCTCGACCATCGTCTGCTGGCATAACGCAGCGGGAAATTCTCAGTCGTGGCCAAGACTTCTGAGGATCAAATTGCAAAAGCATCTTCATCTGAAAAATGGATTCAAAAGCCTGGCTGCATCCGCTGGAAAGCGAGACCCTACGAGAAGTCCGCAGAGTCCGCAGACACGTGGTACTCAACGCCTCAGACTTTTGTGTCTCCGTGAGGCTGGATGCCTTCGATGTAGTCTTCTGAGCACATGGATGTGTCTTTCTGGTGCGGTGACAAAATGGTAACAACTTAATATGTGTTCTTTTCTGTTTTTTTAATTCCTTTACTTTTTAACCCCCCTGGACTTGAATATTCTACAAAGGAAAAGCCTTCCTGAAGAAATCTTCTGGAAAATGCACACTCCTTACGTACACTGGCTTCACTCTGCCCTGCCTGAGACACGACAAAGTCCGAGGACCTCTGGGCTCCTCTGAGCACCCATCACTAGGGATGTTTGCGTATCTCGAGGTCGGCTGTTCCGTTGCAGATTTTATGATGTACAACATTTTGCACTAGTATGTTACAACCGACTAAGAGTCTGATTTAAAAAATAAACTATTTACACAGGGTTTATAGACACGCTCCATTGTACATAAGCATTTTTTCATATTGTATCGTCAAGCTAAACATCCCACATCAGTTGGGTTGGAATGAGGTAAAGAATCCTGATACGGCATAGATTTTTAAAAGGGAATAGAGTATTGGTTTTTTTTAGCTACATTTATGTGTTGAATTCATTGTAGATGTCCAATGCTTAAAAGGAGGCCTTTTATTTCCTATGTTTTCTCCCCGTATTAGTCATGTCTATTCCACTCTAATCAATAGCAGGGATTTCTAGCAATTTCTATTTTCCATGTACAGATGTGAATAGTAATTTATTTTAGGTAGCTCATGAAGGTGTGAGTCTCAGCTCACAGCACAGTCTTCCCTTCCGCATCGTTATCTACTTGGCTCTGTCACATCACCCTCTGATTGATACTACATTGAAAGACTCAGAGGAAGCTGTTTATAATCAGAAGGGCAGGCCTTTCCTGGGAAGGAGGGATCCTGCATATCTTCATGATGATCTGCTTTACGGATTAATCGCCTTTCTTTTCATGCTTTAAAGTTCCTTGCAGAAAAATCATTGCAGTGATTTTCAAGTCCAAAATTCCTTATTGATAGACTATCCATTACAGTATAAATAAGATAGGTCACGAGCTCCGACAAGGATGAAATTAACAGCCTGGAGGGAAGAAGGGACATGTCTGTAAGAGTCAAAGTGAAGATCATGTTTATTTTTGTTTATATTTGTTTGATAAAAGTATTTTTGGAAAGATAATGCTTATTTTATTATTTGATGTTTCATACATAGTCCACATGGTGAGAACTACCCCTTTGCATAGCCCAGATTAACAGATGTCAGGGTGCCACGCTGGCCTTCTGTTTGCTGTCTGACCACAGTCACCCCTAGCTTTGAGACAGAAGCATCTGTCTGCTTGATGTTTTGATGCAGGACTTCCCCGTGAGCAGCTGAAAGGAGCCTTGAGCTAACAGCTCACTACTTTGGAAGTCTGTGTTCTGAGGGCTCCTCAGACCTC